>NC_061060.1:9690052-9940052 GCF_021917145.1 Hypomesus transpacificus
TGAAATTAAGCTTTTATTTCCTTTTAACAAATAAGTTCCTGTGAAACCCCATATCATTAAAATGTATGCCAAACGTGTGCTTTTGTTTCACCATATTTCAAAATTACCTATTGGCTCTTGTAGTTTTGTAAATAGTCAAATTGCATACCTGTCATCAAGCCAATCATGTATGCAACCATCTTGTGGAAACTCAGATTGTTGTCCAGCTGTTTTCTCATTGTCCTCCCACAACACTGAAACATGGTAGTTTATCACAGAGACTGAGTAACGCGTTCAAATTCAACCATATTTATTGCGGTTATTATAACCCTTAGTAATAAACAGATACATATCTCCATTATTTGGCATTAACTGATTTCATCAAGAGCAGACACCTCGACAAGGGTGTGAGCCCTGTGGAACTCACCATAAAGGAACCACGAAGGAG
This sequence comes from Hypomesus transpacificus, assembly GCF_021917145.1. Taxonomy (NCBI): domain Eukaryota; kingdom Metazoa; phylum Chordata; class Actinopteri; order Osmeriformes; family Osmeridae; genus Hypomesus; species Hypomesus transpacificus. The sequence goes on from NC_061060.1 coordinate 9,690,480, forward strand.
AGAGAGCAGGTTCCGACACACAGGCAGCAAGATGAGCATACAGTTGAAGTTTAGGACGGCTGCAGGAGCCCTGGCCCAAGCCAGCGCTGTCTGACAAACCAAATCACAATGCATTTAGAATTTAGAAATGAAATGAGTGCTACCTTGCAATATCTTATAGCTATCTAACAACAATGCTATAGTTTTATAATACAAAATGTTAATCTATAAAATAGACAAATTCATCCTTTCCAAATTCACTCACCCCCAAAATGTGACGAGTGTAGAAATACTGATCCCCCAACTCGTAGATAAAAAAGAACCAGACGAAAAGGAATATGTTGATTGCCATCCAGACCACCTGCAGGTCCAACCAGGAGACAGAATATCAACATCATGGTGTACCGTCAAACTATAATTTTCCACAATATAAGCCCTGAAATGTTGAGACTCCAACGATTTACCGCGCACAGTCAGTCACACTATGCTACAAGCAGCCCATATTGGGCATTTATAATTCACCTGCAGCACTCTTTTGAAAAATCTAATTAATGGCATAATTTCATTCTTACCTGTATGAAGTAAGTGAGTCCATGGTTGATAATCCAGTGACCCATTTTGATGGACTTGCTTCTCAATACACTTAAGTGCCAAACCTAGTTTACCTGCTGCCTTAATGCTTGCGGGTTTTATAGAACGCCCGCTCAAACCACGCCTACCAAAGAACGGTCTAAATTGAGACAAGGAAATACACAGCCAGCATTGGCCTTTGTGGACTTCTGAAATTCCTAAAGAAAGTCAACAATTCCATTGTACGTGACACTTCAGTCCTCCAGTTCCAATGGATAAGGAAGTTGTGACTTAATCCAAATGGTCCGGGATCAAACAATGAGTGAACAAAACAAAGGGTGCTTTATTATAATAACTTTATTTTAGCAAATCACAATACAGTAGTTAAGGCACTTACACATGCATTAAAACTGATCATACAAATAAAAGTACACAATTTTCATATTCTATCAATATTCAAGGTTTGAATGAACTACATCTGTACATTTAAAATATTTGTGTTTGTTTTATGACATTGAGGCACACAAAATACTACATTTTTGCATAATATCTTTTGACAGGTTTTGTGCAAAAGCAAAAAGGCAAAAGAGAGCATTGAGGCAAAGTGAACAAACCTGGTCAATACAAGTCAGTCATTCATGAAATCTTACTGAACAGGGCGGGGTATGTGAAGAGAAAAGAAAAGTTCAAGGCAAAACCTGAGTTTTTCCACCTACTGTGCTGCATTTGCTTCAAAGTGGAAACAAAAAGGCATCCAACGTCACAGATTGTATTTGTCTGTCAGAAACCTTTGGGTGAAAAGAACACTGGGGGAAGTCCCGGACAAGTCAGTCCCTGAGGCAGGAGACACTTGGCAGGTTTCCTACACACCTGGCCCGCTGTATCTGACCCAACACCGCTCTTTCTCAAGGCTGCTATTGTGCATCATCGTCACCACCACATATCTCACCCCAGTACATTCTTTGGTCTCCTGTGGCCCACTGGTTCTCTACATACAATATTTGTCAATGAATGACAGTTCTGCTTGGTTTTATTCTATAATAACTATTGGTAAAGAATTGCCAGTTTGAGAGACTAAACCATTAAAGACCACTGAGAGTCTGCCGTGTCGTCTGTAGTGACGTGTAAACAACCCAGTCTGTCTCCAAATGTGTCCCCCTCACGTGTAACAACTCTGACAACACAAAGCCAAGACGACACCTAGTGGCACTGGCCCAAAGTTATAACCAGATCTAACCCCGCAAGGCCTGATCCTCACACTACAACCGTGATGTCATCCACAATGTCTGTCTCGAGTTCCCCCAGTTGGCTGGTGAGGTCGGGGGGCTGGGTAGGCTGGGGCTCCTGGGGGGGCTCCAGCGGCTCCTCCGGTACCAGCACCATGGTGGCGGCGGTGGCGTAGGGGTGGGGTTGTCCACGCTCCTCTCCTCCCCGCCTGCAGCAGCACACGCAGTGCAGGCAGTCGTGGACGTTGTACCTGAAGAGTTGCCGGCAGGGGTGGCAGAACTGGTAGAAGAGCAGCATGAAGAGCACGGCCAGGCTGTAGCAGATAAGCAGCTGGGCCGCCAGCATGGGGGCGCATACATACTCGTAGAAGTCCGACTTGAAGAAGTACCAGAGGGCGATGAGGACCGCGTTCTCCACAAAGCGGCCCCCGTAGTACGCGGCCAGGCGGCTCCAGCCCTGCTTCTTCTCGATGAGATCCCTGTGGGCCAGGTCCAGCTGCACTGCCGACCAGCAGAAGATGTTGATGCAGGCATAGAGGAAGATGAACATGCACAGCACCAGCGTGGTGTCCAGCTTCCCAAAGTTCTTCTCCACGTTCTCCGGCAACGAGCCCCGCCGTGCCCAGAACTCTGCCCACGGCAGGAAGAAGAAGAGGAGCAGGTTGGCCAGGCCCACGGGGATCACCCAATAGGTGAGAGCCGTGCTGAAGAGCACCAATGAGGTGACCCGTGTGGCAATCTCGAGGCCTCGCCACAGGATCATGCAGATGTAGGCGGCGGGGCGGAGCCGGACCTTGTAGTCGTCATACCGGATCTGGATGGCCAGAACGCTACACACAAGAGCGCCGTAAGTAATGGAGACCAGGGCGATGATCATCAGAGTAACTGGAAAGACAAACAACAACAATAGCATACAAGTGATTCAAAAAACAACTAAGAATGTCACTGTCAATTTACTTTCACATTCCACATAAATTCTGTCTCACGTCGAGGGACACTGATATATTTCTCTTGGATGGTGGCGTAGAGCTGCAGGGTGAGCTGGGGGGTGGAGCCAAGGAAGGCCTGGATCACTGCGGTGCGTTTGAAGGCGTTCCGGTGAGTGGCCAACTTGCGTTCAGAGTGTCCGATCTCCCACTCCATGGGTATGTTCTGGCCCTTCTTCATGAGGTTGATCTTTCTGGAGATGGTGACATAGGGCTCCTCTTTTTTACCTGACTTGAAGTAGACAACCAAAGCCTCGAAACACCTGAAAGGACCGACAAGACCAATGAGGATGCAGTAATATATTACAACCACCAGAGAGCAGTATAGGACAGGCCGACTAGGACAGGCCGACTAGGACAGGCCGACTAGGACAGGCCGACTAGGACAGGCCGACTAGGACAGGCCGACTAGGACAGGCCGACTAGGACAGGCCGACTAGGACAGGCCGACTAGGACAGGCCGACTAAAACAATCTCCTGAGGCAGACGGTTTAGTGGAGCTAAACTTCTTTCTGTTAGCATACCAGACACAGTTTTCTAAATGTATGAGTTGGGGAGAAATGTCTTAAGAAAATCATCACAAGGAGGTTGGAATATCCTGTTTACTTTAGGCTTCCTTCTGACACACATTGGATTAGCAAGGACATTTTTGCCAGCATATTTTACCGTAATAGCAGGACTCATCTGTGAAATCAATAAATGTAATGTGTTTACTTGCAATGGTATAGCTACACCAGAGGGCACTCTAAGGTAGAAACTACAATATGATATATCAGTTCTGAGGAAAAGACTGACATTGAAACCTAAGAAGGGTGTGTTCCATTTCCCTTTGCAAGGTAAATGCATCCACTGTTGTCAACAACAGGAACACAAAAGTAGTGTCCAGGAATAGATGAGGATCTGCAGTTTCTTCACTAAATGCTATCCGTACATGTCAGATCCTATTGCTAGTTGTCTGTTTTTAAGTGATATAATATGAACAAAACCAATATCAACCATGTGCTAAAAGGCTCCAAACAAAACTAAAAGGTCCTAAGACCTTGGGATCCACCCCCAGAGCAGAAAATCCCACAGCAACTCGGAACACTGGAATGTTGTCTTTTTAATCCAAATCAACTCCTTCTTTGGCCATGGGTTCTGAGGAGAAGACAAACACACACAGCCAGCTCTACCGACACATAGTTCACTGCACAGCCATATTCAGCTAGTGTTTCATCAGCTGTTGTGGTTTACGAATCGCTTTCAGTGCAAAGGAACAACTCAGCGCCTGGTCTTTACTCGACCTGTGTGTGACCTGCACCAGACGGGAGGAAAGGGGTTGGGTCTAGGCGTCTTCTGCGAGCTTATCTTTGTAAGAATACGGTTAGAAGGTCATCTCTGCCTTTTATGACTTGGGCAAAGACTACAGTAAGAGGGGGAGCCGTCACAAGACCACCGCTTACAGACAGCCCTTATTGGGAGACTTGGCATTACGTAGCGCTGAGAATGCAGGAAGACTTGGAGAACACACTGTCAGCACATCAGAACCTCTAAACAACGGATAGGCCCTGAAATACCCATGAACAAAGGATAAGGTATATCTGGCTGCGTTGTCAGGAAGGAGCCCACTTTTGCCACAAATCCTGTTTAGCTCCACAGCCACTAGGCATAACCAAGCAGAGCCTCAGGCCTTATCAACTGTCAATCCAAGGCTAAATGCAATTTTATAAAGGTTGCTTCAGCTTTTTATAGTACTATAAAGTACCCTTAACAACCTGTACCTGTTAGTCAAGTCACAGTTGGCAGTAAGACAGGGTGTAACTGAATGTGTGAACTAGGCTAGTATGTTGATTTCTTGCCCTTGGGGGTGGGATGGGAGGGGAGGAGGGAGGGAGGGAGGGAGGGGGGGTCGTTACGGGACAAGCCAGAACAGGGTTTCGCCACCCAATGCAGAAACTTCACTACAGGTGGAGAAACTCCCTCTGCCCTTGCCTTAAGACGCTGTGTCGATGTATAGTCTAAGGCGGCATATTGGGAGATGTTGTAGCGTTGCTGTTTAGACGAATGGAGGAAGTGGTGTTGCAATTTGCAAGCTCAAAAGAGCGCAGGTTTTTTTCCTTACCCCAGAAACAGCTAACCAAAGGTTGGGGACAAGAAACTGGGCACCTATCCCGAGGTTGGGGACAATAAACAGGGTGGCTAACCTGCTGGCCCTGTTAACGGTCTTGAAAAACTGTTAGAACTTTGAACACTTGTCTGACTTCTCCTCATACAGATTCGCTCTCTCTCAAGTCTCAAATCTTTTGCATCAACCCTTTTTGACGCCTGGCACAACTTCCCACCCACAATGGTAGACACCTCCCTCAATAACCTGCTGCAATCAACAATACAGGAAACTTATCCCCAGCATGACAAGATGTTGCTCTACTCAGTACAAAGTAGTGGGCCACTTTTATCATCAGAATGTACATAGGATAGGCACGAGCATAATAGTATATGCCACTGTAAAATGCCTGACTTTCCCAGCTGAAGCTTCATAGTCTGGAGTGCATTCCTGGTCTATTATAACAAGCTGTACAGCCACATTTGAACCCTCTCCCTGGGTTGCTAGGAAACATGCTATATTGAATTGCACTGACTTAGCAGTATATCAAAGATGACTTCACCCACCAAGCTGGACATGAAACGCCCATGATTTCAAAGCTTCTTGTGAGCAGAGGTGATCAATGGGCCTTATAGCCCTCATGTCAAAGTATGCAAACATACATCAATCATCTGAAACACTAATTACACATTATAATCTGAATCCAAAAGCATTGAGAATAGGCTATGTTTAAAAAAGAATTCAACATAGAACCACTGACACAGATAATATCTGCTTGTGTTTCTCGTCAACATTACTTTGTTAATCCTCCTCTTGCCCAGAGAGTCTCTCTGCCCTTCAACAACATCAGTCTAATACAACCAAGCAGCAAGTACCAAGACCAGTGAGAGTGAATGATACTGAGTGTGGCTTCTTCCTCTGGGGCACTGCCACCTCCCATGGCTCACAATTACCTTGTGTGTGCTAATTATAGAACTGTAACGACTAAACCATGACCTTGATCCATTTATACAGAGTAAAAGCCATAGGAGTGCAAAGCACTTGCATGAATTGCACCCACAATGTCTCATGTGTTGGCTTGGCCATGCCGATTGGTCAGTTACCCAATGAGCAATACTAGGTGGGGCAATTGTAGCTTTGCTGTCGGTAGCTTTAATATACACTGTCATCTCTTTAGGAACCATATGAATCAGAACCGTATTTTTAAGCAACATGACAAAGATGCCTGTTTCTGTCCACCTGTAAGTCTTCAAGATATTCAAATATCTGACCCAGTATTTGCAACTGTATCAACTCACTTTATAGACATCATCTTTACTATCTATGCACAAAAATGCAACACTGGGCCTTACATGATGCTTGACCTTTTAAGTTATATGGTAGTCCAAGTTCACTAAATAATCGCATAAATGTTTCAAAACATTAGCCTGAGCCACTCCAGACTCCACCCCCACATTTGACTTCTCTGCTGAACAAATGAGTCACTGTTTGTCAAACCGGTCTTGCTGCAAACAGACACCCGTTCTTGACAAACTGACAAGTTATGAGACTTGGTACACACAGTGTTATTTCATCTTGGCACAACAGTGTGACCAACAGGGTTTTATAACAACTTTATTCATAGGGATTCAATGGAGCCCCCTTCATTCAAGATCAAAATCAAACCAGTTTAGTGGGCTAAGGAGTTGCATACAGCCCTCATGGTCCCATGTCTGCCTGATCTCTCTGGGCGAGTACTGCTCTCACTCACAAGCTAAAGCACTCTGCAAGTGTACGTAGTAATACATCACTGATAATATAATGACGCCCATGAGTGCCCATATAGGCTACCTACCGAATGAGAGGACCCATGAGCAGTAAATGCATTAAGAGGACCAGAGGTCGATCTCTTCCGAGGTCTCTGTGGATGAATGTAAGCGCCAGCTGGGTCAATATAGCAGGCACCAACATGAAAGTAATTGTCAAACCTAGCCAGATGTTGTCATGGCTCGTGTGGTATTTGTCGCACAGCACTGATGCGCTGACAAATTCCGCACAATACAGAAGGGTAGCAAGCACCACGCTGAAGGGCGGTTGGATGTTACTGTGATTGACAACAAGCATGACTCCGTTTTCCATTTGGGGAGATTCATTTCGGGATTTCTCGGCCTCCATAATCTCCGTGTCAACTGGGTCGTAGTGTTCCTCCATGATAAATTTGGTCATTTGGCAAAAGGTAAGCGTAAACAAATGGAGCTTTCAAGCACAAAACTGTTGACACCCAACAATATCCATAATCGGCTCCTTTTTATAAAAGACCGATCGCGTCTATATTAATCCTTGTGAATTGGCACTTAACAGAATCCATCTTCAATTAATGTTTTGGTAAAGTTTTTCTTCTTTTGCCTTCCTACGATCATCTTGTAGTCTTTGCCCAGTCTTTCCAGCTGCAACCAGCGATCTTCAATGTTTTGTTGCATGCCATTACTACCCCATGTGGTCACCATAAAAACAAATGTAGAGTTTTCACTACGCTTTTAAAAAATGCCGACATGTCCCTACCTCAAACAAAATTGATAAAGAAGTTTCAAACTGTGCATTTAAAGCACAGATAGTCTTTCCGGTGTTATCAAAAGTACAGTTGTCCAGTAATGTGTACTGTTGTGGTGTCGACATTCCTTCTAGCCTACTGCAAAATAGAAACAAATGCAGACTCTTCACTGAGAGCTAAAAAGCAGGTGTGTCTTAACATGCACGTTCGGCTGGGTTATTACCTCAACGCCCCAGGGTCCTAAACTCACTTGATTCTGTGGTCGCAGCTGTCGGACCTTATTTCCAAATGTGCCAGATACTTTTGACAGTACATACCTTCTGGACATAGGCTTAAGAGGCTGCTGCAATTTGAACTCTCCTGTTCCTCAATCTAAAATTTCCTTCTCAACGTTTTTGGAAAGGACAAAAAATGTTGTTTCATTACATGTTCTTCTGGTTCTACCCATTGGCTGGATAGAACCAGGGTTTCTGGATAGGGTAGTCCAACCTTGTTATGGCTTGTCCCTGAACAACCCCCCCCCCCCCCCTCCTCCTCCCATCCCACCCCCAAGGGCTAAGAAATCAACATACTTGTCTCTGGAGGAGGGGATCCCTCTCTGAATTGCTCCTCCCAAGGTTTCTTCCATTTTTTTCCTGTTGGGAGTTTTTTGGGAGTTTTTCCTTGTCTTCCTTGAGGGTTTAGGTTGGTTGAGGGGCAGTTCTATAAGCAAGCGCATGTGAAACCCTCTGTGACATGCTTGCGTGTACAAAGGGCTAAACAAATACATTTGATTTGATTTGACTAGTCTAGTTCACACACTCAGTTACACCCTGTCTTACTGCCAACAACCCATGTTTTGACTACCCGCAATGTTTTTGGGGCTATCTCGTTGTTTATGATCCTTGACCTATACACTTTTTGCGACTTACAAGCTCTTTCTTGTAAGTCGCTTTAGATAAAAGCGTCTGCTAAGTGAATAAATGTAAATGTTGAAAAGCTATATTTTGAGTGCGTAACAGAAGGTTTAAATTTAAGAGGCCACTGCAAGTTGAACCTTGCTATTCCTTACTCAAAACGACCCATATCAGTGTTTTTGGAAAGAAAAAGGTGCAGTGCTCTTTTAGATCTTTTGGTTGTAGAATCAAATGAATGGCCAGTGTCCAGAAGGCTGACATTTAGCCCAGATATACAGCTCTGGAAAAAAGACCAATGCACTTTTTTCTTTCCTTTCCAAAAACACTGAAAATGAACATTTTGAGTGAGGAACAGAAGGGTTCCATTTAATCTTAGTATATGCTGTTTTTACTCTGGCCTATGCTATAGTAGCTCCTATCAACATAACTAAGCATATCGGTTTCTGCCTATTATTCCGACAATGTGTCACAACTATCGTTATGGTGGGCTGATATTTTGGGGGAAACATTTGCAATATCACCGGTAATACTAACATGCTATGCTAGGCAGCAGAGGGCACAGAGATCAGTTGTCCTTGTTTTCCCTAGGCTTCACAACTGTGACAGAGCCAGCCTTCCTCAGTGCCAGGGCTGTGTGAAACAGAGCTACAGTGCCCTCCAAAAGTATTGGAACAGTGAGGCCAATTCCTTTATTTTTGCTGTAGACTGAAAACATTTGGGCTTGACATCAAACGATGAATGTGAAACCAGAGATCAACGTTTCAGCTTTTATTTCCAGGTATTTACATCAGGATCTGATGCACAAATTAGAAAATATCACCTTTTTGTTCGAACCCACCCATTTGTCACGTGAGCAAAAGTATTGGAACATGTGACTGACAGGTGTGTTTTGTTGCCCAGGTGTGTCCTATTACATACATTATTCAATCAATAAATACCACTGAATGTCTACACTCAGGTTCAGATTGGGTAAGATAGGTTTTGTCTATGCAGACTGTATTCAGAGGTGAAAACAACATGAAAACCAGAGCGCTGTCTTTGGGTGAAAAACAAGCAATTGTGAGTCTTAGAGAAGATGGAAAATCAATCAGAGCCATTGCAGAAACATTGGCCATAGCCAGTACAACCATTTGGAATGTCCTGAAGAAGAAGAAAACTACTGGTGCATAAAGTAACAGACGTCGAACAGGTAGACCAAGGAAAACATCAGCAGTTGATGACAGAAACATTGTGAGAGCTGTAAAGAAAGACCCTAAAACAACTGTTAGTGAGATCAGCAACAACCTCCAGATGGCAGGAGTGAAGGTATCACTATCTACTGTTCGCAGAAGACTTCATGAACAAAAGTACAAGGGCTACACCAGAAGATGCAAACCACTCATTAGCAAGAAGAATAGGAAGGCCAGGCTGGAATTTGCCAAAAAGTACAGAGATGAACCTCAAAAATTCTGGGACAAAGTTTTATGGACTGATGAGACAAAGATTAACTTTTACCAAAGTGATGGAAAGGCTAAAGTTTGGAGAAAGAAAGGAACTGCTCATGATCCCAAACACACAAGCTCATCTGTGAAACACGGTGGAGGTAATGTCATGGCTTGGGCTTGCATGGCTTCTTCTGGGACGGGCTCATTAATCTTCATTGAGGATGTAACACATGATGGCAGCAGCAAAATGAACTCGGAAGTCTACAGAAACATTTTGTCTGCCAATTTAAGGAAAGATGCAACCAAACTGATTGGCAGAGCCTTCATCATGCAGCAAGATAACGACCCAAAACACACTGCCAAAACAACAAAGGAGTTCATCAGGGGCAAGAAATGGAAGGTATTAGACTGGCCAAGTCAATCTCCAGACTTAAACCCTATAGAGCATGCATTTTACCTGCTTAAGAGGAGACTGAAGGGAGGAACCCCACAAAACAAACAACAACTGAAAGAGGCTGCAGTGAAAGCCTGGGAAAGCATCAAAAAGGAAGAATGCAAAAGTTTGGTGACGTCAATGGGTCACAGACTTGCTGCAGTTATTGAAAGCAAAGGATTTGCAAATAAATATTAAGTCTTATTCACTTAAATATGTTTTAAGTATATCTGTTCCAATACTTTTGATCACATGACAAATGGGTGGATTCAAACAAAATGTGATATTTTCTTAGTTGTGCATCAGATCCTGATGTAAATACCTGGAAATAAAAGCTGAAACGTTGATCTCTGGTCTCACGTTCATTATTTGATGTCAAGCCCAAATGTTTTCAGTCTACAGCAAAAATAAAGAATTTCGCCTCACTGTTCCAATACTTTTGGAGGGCACTGTATGTGGGCATGTGCAACTGCTGAACAAGCGTCCTTATTTACAGTATTGGACACAAGCAAGGCTTGGAGTTCAATGTCAAAAAGCTCAGCTGTAACAATGTATGGCTCTTGAATCAAACATTTCAGTTTAAGTTGTACACTCAACACAATCTTCTACACAAAAGAGCAGTGTTTGCAAAATGTAAAACAATTCTGTTTGCTCAACTGCTATGCAAACAGGAATTTATTTCATTTGGGAGGTTCTTGAGATTAATACCATCTGCTCCATCTGCCAGTTATTTCCATTTCAAAAATAGTATCTGTCCTATCTGTTTCATTCATTCTTGATCACTGTAGCTTTTTAAAATTGTAACCATAGTCTTGCATACAGGCTCCAAATGTATTAATGCAACATTACAGCTTTAGATCAGAGTAGAATATAAATAACTAAAGTCACCCATGACTCTGCAGCCAGAATGTGAATAATTCCTGTAGCCTAACAGACACTGAGTCAGACCTGAGGCCTGCATTGTGAACAGCATTTACATGGTCTGCTGGAGGCCTTGTCCTTATTAATGCATGTGCTTGGCTAGACAGTGTTGTAGTAGGTCAGTCAGTGGCTGCAGGGTGCAGAGGATGTTTGCTGTGTAAAACCATGGGGGAAGCAGTGTTCAATTGAGACTGTCTTTAATGGTTCTAATTAGTGCTCGTATTCCAGTTCTTTACCAAACCGAGAGCTATTAGATAGTCGATCTTTTGAATCAAACACATGATGTCAGCCGGATACGACAAATCCTCAGCAAGTCAGCAGAACAACATTGTGTGATGTGCTGTAGAACACAATTCAACATATAGCTTAATCTAGACATGTACTGGTCAGGTGTCAGATACATTTGAGATATGAGGAGGACATTGAGCCAGGGTTGCTAATGTGTGTCTGCATGTGTGTGTGTGGTGTGTGTTTGTATGTGTCATTGGCAGCTGAAGGAGGGATGTGGTCAGTCCTGGATGAGTATAGTCAGCACATTACCAGTAAACCATGCCCCAATGGACATTGGGATAATGACTTAACAAGATGAAGACACAAAAGGCAGTGCAGGAAGTTGTTTCCATGCAACCTGATTAAATGACGTAAACAATGTCTATAAGTGGATAACCCCTCAGAATATATCCTGTCACAGGTATTTCCTCAGTCATGTCATGTCTATAATCACGTCACACTGCAGCTGGTAAAGGATCAGTGTTTCTTTTATGTACCTTCAGTGATACCTTTAGATTAACGTTTCCTTTAAATAGGCTTGGCCTTTCTCATCTAAAGAGACTTAATTGGTCTCTGGGAAAATTATTTCCTGCTCATGTCATATGGTCTGTAGAAACACAACACAGACTCTTATGCAAATATTTTGACTTCACCGCTTAAGGTGGGAAAGGATCTTGTGAGTTTGAGGACATCTAGTGTTTGTTTTGAACAACTGCATCACTTCCTAAAGTTAAAATGTGTCAATGTAACAATAATGTAAAAAGAATGTCTGTCCATGTTGATTATTGTAATGATAATGGTTTTATAATACGATTTGGGCATTGGGTTTAGATGTTGTGTTGTGACACTTACGCTATACTTTTTTCAGCTGAAGGCTACTTAGTGTCACTTTCAGCAAGGTGCCAAAGTCTTAACCATTCCATTGGTCACCTTAACATCCTGAAGTTGACACAACTGAAGCTGTGTAGAACTAGTTGGATCGGGTAAATAACTAAAAGCTGCAAAAGTTAAAAGAAAGAATGCTTGAAGCTTGGTTTAAAAACAAAATACTAATTAGTACTGGACTTTTGGACACTAATGTATGTAGCTGTGTTAAACTCTGTGTTGTATAAACAGTATAGTTTGTTTCTGTTTACATAACAAATGACCACCTCTTTCATTCCCTCAGTAGGGATGTCACAGAGAGCAAAGATCAGATTGAGCCAAATTAGGGTTGATGAGATTCCAGGTATGCCTTGACGCTGGGATTGGTCTCCTAGAGAGTAAATAGTGGCACCACATCACATGAACCCCTGTCATGTAAACAAACGCTGCCAAAGTATGTCATCATCTGCTATGTGGTTGTTCATGCACACCATCTCATGAGTTATTCTTGCATAATGGGAGTTTCCTCTTTCAGACACTTGCATGGTGGCACAATTCCCACATTAAATTACAAAACACATTGATGTTAAAATGGGACATGGGGACATGATCCTGATCACAAGGTGAGGCATGCTGTCCAATAGGAGTGGCAGATCTTCCAAGGACCTGTGTAATTGGTTGATAAGTCAACACGGTGTTTCTCAGGTTGCTCCTCCCAAATGAGGTGACCAAGGGATTTGTGGCTTCATTTGAGCCTGATTAGTTTTTAGCTGTCGGCTGCAATATGCCACAAGAACAGTGCAAACAAACAAACGCATGGAAGCAGACATCTTATGGTAAGTTCAGACAAACTATTGTTCAACTTTCAGTTTTTGAAATATTTTTGTCTTTTTAAAATCTTGTTTGAATTTTCTGTTGCTAGGGTGTAGATATACGCACATTGGAACATGCAGAATCAATATGAAATTAAGGGTAACCCCATGTGCCAGTGTGAGTAACATGTTGTGTGGATGTATCAGTTATCTGATACCATATTTATTGTTGTTTGTTTTGATATAGAACACTGAAGTTACAGAACCCTTTGCTTATGGTTTACATTACCAAGTTGTTGACAGTACTTTGTGTTCATAAGAAAATATTTTTCTTTGAGTTGTATTGGGTATAATTAAGTCACATACATTGTCAATAGATTGTTTGTTGGTATACTTTTGCTGTTTGATATTCTAGACTATTGCATAGAAGCAAACAATCAAATGTAAGAAACTGACCATATAGATATTGGCCGGGTTTCCCAGATTCGTTAAGAAGCTCTTAACGCCAAGAACTTCTTAGGAGCGTTCTAAGAACGCTCTAGAACGCTCTTAGAACGCTCTTAGAACGCTCTTAGAACGCTCTTAAGAAGCTCTTAGCGTTAAGAGGTTCTTAACGAATCTGGGAAACCCGGCCATTATGTGTATAGAAGTGAGAAAAAGTATTAGGCCACACTAAATATTGAATTTGTGTTTTCACTATTCATGCTTCCTTGTATTGACTTCATTCAATGGTATTTCTTTAATTAGTCTGTATATTTAATCGCAGCTATTGGCTCATTTGAACAGACTGAGGACACAGCCTGGTCAGTGGCTGGGACCTAAATAAGGGTCAGTGTAGTTCACTGTGAGAAGCAGTCATTCTAACTCCCACTAAGTGAGTCAGTATGGGCTTTAGGAGATTATGAGGCCTGAACAGATGCACTGCACAGAGGGCTTAAGCAAGCTGGATTTATTTAATACACAGAGTCTTACACCTCAGACTCCTCAGATACATTACATAAACATACACACACACACACATACAAGCAACACACACAACATACATAAATAATTACATACATACTATACATACAGAGAAAGAGAGAGAGAGACCGATTAGACACACAACATAGACAGCTTGTGACAGCAGACAGCAGGTGATGTGCCCAAACATTATATGAATAACTTGAACCAGGTCAATACAAGAACTGGAAACTCATAGCTTGAGAGCTGGGGAGTCTTTGTGCAGTTTAAGTATAAACTGTGGACCAAAAAGCAATGTAAGATTTTAAAAAGTGCTGACACTTTGAGGGGGAAGCAATTGGATTGCAGATTTAGTGTTGTCACTCTTCAGACATGTCGCCATATGCAGTCCCTAATGCATGTGGAACACAACTAGCTGCCAGGTAGACTTGGCTGGTCAACCCTGTCTTACAATAAGGTCTGCCATCTGGTTCCAGGTACGAGCTCCAGAGAAAATGGTGGCCCCTGTGCTCGCCTTGCTCTCCTCAACTAAACATGTTCAACCTGATGAGCAACTGCTGCAGCTGGGTTTCCAAGATCCAGCAACCTTTAAGGTGAAACACTTTGCCTCTCAAAATCCAATTAGCCCAACGTGATATTCCTACCCTCTCTTCAACACAGTTTAAATAAACTAAATTATTGTTTTTTCACACAGGAAAGTCAATATCCTGGTAGTTGGTCTTGACAAAGCGGGAAAAACATCCTCTGTCAAGGGGATGCTAGGAGGTAAATAAAATGTGACTGAATCCTGAAACACACTAACATTCCAGAACACAAACAGAACACAGTTCTGCGGTGACTGATTCAGGTTACTGTGTTTGTCGGCAGTGCCACCAGGGGATGTAGGTCCGACACATGGGTGTGTCCGCACCGAGCTGAGAGTGGAGAACTTCCTGGTGACCCTGCTGGACATAGGCGGAGCCCCGGAGGCCAGAGGAGCATGGAGTGACCACTATGGAGATGTGCATGGGGTCATCTTTGTGGTAGACTCCAGTGACAGACACAGGATCAAGGAGGTCAAGGAGGTTCTTGGTGACCTGCTCAAGCAGCCCAAAGTAGCTGGGAAACCACTCTTAGTGTAAGGATCCCTCATATATCTGTCACAGACTATCGTTGAGGAGATTTGTATACCATTTGTACAATTAATTTGATTTTGTATTTGGATTTTTTATTTATTTTTCCTAGGCTGGCCAACAAACAGGACAAGCTGAATGCTCTGCTGGGCAGTGAGCTGATTGAGATCCTGTCACTGGAGAGGCTGGTGAACCAGAGCCGCTCTTTGTGCCACATTGTGAGTCCTAAAAGTGTCACTTACACAAACTCAAAAGCTGAAAGATTCATACTGTTAGATCCCATGTAGATGTGATGATCTCCTCTCTCTCTCGATCTCAGGAGCCTTGCGCGGCCTTAATGGACCTTCGGCGCTGGTCGGACAGGAAGACTTTGCGTGGTCTCCGCTGGCTTCTGCGGGCCATCTGTTTGGATTACCCAGAACTCTGTGCGCGCATTGCCAGGGATAGCAGGAGACCTCTGGCACCTCCTCAGGAGAAAGATCGACGAGGGAAAGGAGAGAAAGGGCGCAACAAACCTAAAGAGGAAAGGTGAGAGACCGAAAGGCATTCACACAGGCTTACCCCAAATGATGATGTTTATCTAATATCTTGGTGTTGAATCTAAAGTATCATATTTTGTCTGGTAAAGTCTGGTCTTTGTTGTGCAGAATACGTGCTAGCAAGACTGATCTCCGACATGTTCACCGGCCACAAGAGAAAGACAAAAAGGCTAAGACTGGAAGCACACTGCAGCCTATTCGAAATATTTTGAATAAGGTAGAGAAAATACCTACAGATCTTGGGGAAGATGCCACACCCATTACAATAAATTATGTGTGTCAGAATTATACACTGATCTGTCACTTTTGCTTATATGCTAGGAGAGCACTCTGAAAAAGACATTTAAAAAAAAGAAGAAAAAGCAGGTCAAAATCAAGGACACAGAGAAAAGCAAAGGAGGAGAGAATAAGGAAGAGGAGGTTGAGGGCACAGAGGCAGACCAAGAGAATGGTGGGCAGAAAGAGAAGGCCAGCAGAGCCCTGATAACGCCTAAACGAGGCAAACTGAAATGCAAGACAAAGGTGAAAGAGGAAACCCTTGACCTTCCAGAATTACTTGATAATGATGACAAACCTGCCAAAGGTAGGCTTGTATAGAAGGATATATGATTGAGAATTTGAACAGCTTATAAGTAACTGTTGCTTTTTCAAATGCTTTTAACAGATATGTTCAACATTTGCATTGTGTCGCTTATAGGTAAAGAGGAGAAGAAGAAAAAGAAGAAAGCTGTGAAAGTGAAGAAGAAGAACAAGATCAACACAGAGAAGGTGCCAACAGAGTTATCCCAGCCAGTCGACCTCTCAACAACCTTTGGTGAGCCCCATGCCATTTCTCTAGACTCTCAATGAAATGCCATTCAAACTATATTTCTTGTACACAATGCCATTTGTATAAGATACATGATTTCCCTGTCTTCTGCAGATCTTTACCGAAAAGCGATTTTGGCTTTGAAAGAACGTCAAGATCAAGCTCAATGAAAGTAAGAGGGTCCTGGGTCATGTGTGTGACGACGGGGTCTGCTGACGACAACAGCAGTCTAAGTTTATGATCATGCAGTGACACCTCAGTGACCATCCCCCCAGGACACAAAGCAATCACAGAGATGGGGAGGCCTGCGACATGCTGCCCAGCCTGCACCACAACCTTCTTGTACATGAAATACAATCTTGACTTTATGGATTATTGAAGAAGATTTTCAAATCTTTTAAACTGATACTTTGTTCATTATTGACATTGTGTAACCCCCCATTTCTGTTGTGTTATTTGTGTTTTCTTTTGTTTGGTATGGATGTATTACTGTTATTTCTTAAATGTCACTGTTAAAAACAATACTTTCCTGATGATGTAAACTTGGCCATACTATTCAACTGTGTGTGTGTGTAAGACATGATGTATATATTTACCTTTTTCTACATATTTTTGACAAATGTTTCCCATAAAGTGTTCTGGAAATTGAGAGTAAATTGTGAGGAATTTATGGAGAGTGGACTGAAAACAAGATTTAAACATTTGTATTAAGCTTGCTTCCTACATGATTTGACTTTTTAGACTTGATGGATTGCCCTCAATTTCACAATCATGCAACCTGACAGGAAATATCTAGAATTGAACAAATGTTTTTATGCATACAATACGTATGTGCAGTTCTGTGCAAAAGTATTAGCCTCTCAAGAAAGGTGATATGCAGGATTTTTATGTCTATGGCAAATCCCTCAAAAAGTTTCGAAACAGATCTACCACAGGCCATTTGAAATAAATAACATGACAGTACAAATCATATTACTTCGGTTTTGCATTCTAGGAGGCCTCACAGGTTTTGGCCCTTTTCATTATATGTTTTCTTTATGTTTACTTCATGCCAGATAGCTGTTTTTGAAAACAACCCCTTACTGCTAAGACAAATTGATTTAATTTGACATTTAGACTTTACTGTAGGCCTGTATTCAGTGAATAAAATAATTTCAATAGGCCTAACCTTCCAAAGACCTCAGATGTAGAATTGTATCTAGGTCTATCACAATCTGCTACTTAAATGGAACACTGGGACCCAGTAAAGCAACCATGTCGCCATATTTGTCAGTGTTCCAGAAGCCCATCCCCCTTTTGCATCTTCATAGGATAGAAAGAATACACTGTTTCAGATAGGACCGTGCATTGGGCACTTGACGCGCAGCTTGGCGGCGACACACACAGGAAGATGGCTTCACCGAGGACAATAACCATTGTGGCACTCTCCTTCGCTCTTGGTCTGTTTTTTGTTTTCATGGGTACCATTAAGCTTACACCACGATTGAGCAAAGATGCATACAGTGAGATGGTAAGTAGGCCTAAGACTATAGCAACGAATCGCATGTGCTTCTTACAGGAAAGGCCATTGTTCTGCTGTAGCCGCGAAAGCTCTCATGCTCTAATAATGTGACGTACGATGCTGACCCACATTAGTAAGAGACCATTCTAAAGCCCCAAAATATAACGTGAATGAGGATTTATGTAGACAAAAATTGTCATCTTGAGACAGCCTATAAAACATGGGATTGAAGGCGTGCCCGTCATAGAATGAGACTTGCAATGATGCCTGTCTAATGAATAGTCCATAATTTGTTTGCTAAATTATTTATTGAAACTGGCGTCACTCTTACAGTAGAAATAACTAAATATACCCCTATAAGAGGAATGCTGTGGTCAGTCAGAAAAGTCATCCCTAAATCGGCAAATTCATAAACAAGGCTACATGAATAAATGTCGTGCAGTTTCTAACGTTTGCCTATAAATTAGACCACTGTTTATGATTACACGGTTATCTATTTGATTTTTTAGGGAGATTATGACAAGAAATGTAGGTTATTATTAAAATAGAGTGCAATAGAGCAAACAACGGCAATGGCGGCGCATTCGAGCAAATTCTGTGCTGCACCTGTCGGTGCTGATGTTGTCGCTTTCGGGATGTTTCTGTAGCTCAGTATGCAACACATCATACATGACCACTGTGTTCATTTAGTCTGTTCGCCCACATCGAATAGCACCTTCCTAATATGTGCCTACACATTTTTTTTAAACGACATCAAGGACAATTTTTATGGCCCATAGTGGGCCCACAATTAAAGGGACAGGCTCAGATTTTCAATCACTCATAGGGCCAATGTCTTCAAATTGAAGGCTATAGTTCTCCTTATGGATGAGATATTTTCATATGTTTGTCAATAACACTGTCACATTTTCAATAATGCTGTCATTGTATTTCAGAAAAGAGCTTACAAGAGTTACGCCAAGGCGTTGCCAGGTCTCAAGAAGATAGGCGTCAGCTCTGTCCTACTTCGTAAAATGATCGGCTCACTGGAAGTGAGCTGTGGTGTGGTCCTGACCCTAGTGCCAGGGAGACCAAAGGACGTGGCAAATTTTATACTTTTGCTGGTCATGTTAGCTGTCCTCTTCTTCCACCAGCTAGTGGGAGACCCCTTGAAACGATATGCCCATGCTCTAGTCTTTGGTATTCTACTTACCTGCCGCCTGCTTATCGCCCGCCAGAGTGAGGATCGGCCTGAGAGGGAGGAGAGCAGGGAAGAACATGTGAATGCTCAGGAAAAGAACAAGGTCAAACAGTCTTAATTTTGCCACTTTTCTAGTTTGGGCAGAGCAACAGCAAAGGGAACCCTGTGTGTTTCTTTGGATCGTCGCAATTATGGTTCAAAGGGAAAACAGTCGCTGAGAAGAGTGATACCCACACACTCCCTGTTCCACTGTCTTGGCTGACTGGTTATTGGTGTCCCCTGCCCTGTTCCCCAGCACTGATCCTGAAAACCTGAAGTCCTATATATTCTATCCATTACTGTGGACTATCATTACATATGGCAACTAAAGTGAGCTCAGCTCTTAAGACATTTGCCCATCCAGAATCTCTTCTAATCACTGTTTATTGTTCTCTATTATTTGTGATATTTTATTTAAAATGTATTCATCCATATACAGTAGAAAATGTGATCTGTGTTTTCTGTGTTCTGGACATATCCCTTTCAATTTCTGATTTCATCACTATTAAAGATTTATCCTCTTTTTGTACTGTTTACATATTAGATAGGAATGGTTCCATGAAATAATTCTATTTCATGTCACACAGCATGATTAATTTAGAAATCATTAATTGTATAACTGTTCAAAATAATTACAGGTGTTAGAGGTTTATTTGATATTGTTCCGTCAATTACAGTATCACATTTTTTGAATAAGGTATTAAAATAAATGTAGTATTCTGTGAAGCCTTTTTTTCTTGTTCATTACTTTTTCTTGTTGATAGTACTGCATGAAGGCCTTACCCCTTTTCCTCAAAGAAACAGAACTGTCAACTGCTTACTGTTCAGTGAATCATTGCTTTGGTGGAAGATAAAACTGTCATTGCTATCACAGTTTCACAAAATCTATGAAGGTGGAAGAGACTTTGGGACAGTTGCGGCATCAAGTGCCAGGATCAAAATTGGCACAATAGACCATCTGCTTTGTTAAATGACACGTCAAATAAAGAACCATGGCTTTGTGTCTTTCTCTTATGTCAAAGTACGAATCTCAGTATGATCATCTAGACCTCCGGGTTATTCATTTACCATATGTCTTACCATATGTTCCATATAGGCTATACTTACAGATTGGTCTTTTGCTATTTAGATTTGTTATATGCAAGGGAAACAATAAACACATTATTCAGATGCCATGTGAAGTAAATAATATAGGATTCACAATACTTCTGTAAAACAAAATGAGAAAAATAAAGCATTGTGGATGAGATAAAGTGTGCCTTTTTGTTTATTATGGTTAACATTAATAGACAACGAAGCGGAATAAGAACGAAATAGTTGTAGGCTTTCTTAAATACTTCAGAACTACAATAACCAGAGCGCCACCGAAGGAGTCTAGTACGCTTGCGCAGAGCAAACGGTCGCGCGGAAGATTTGAGTTGTTTGAATGACTGCCTGGAAGGACGCCGAATGATTGTGTTTTTAGCTATGTAGTAGCAATGGCCAAAGTATCTAGATCGAGTTCAACATTTAACTCGTCGTCGGAAGGGAACTTGTCTGTTTCTGGTCGTAGTAATGGAAGTTTGAGAGTGGCAGAGAAAAAAAGAAGAAAGAACGAGGCGGAGGATCCACTTCTGCTTGCCCTGAAGTACTTTTCAGAGGGTAGGGCATGCTCGGTGAACAATATGCAGTACAGTAGCTAGGCTAGCTAGCAAGAAACAGAAACACATCTTCCTAACGTTACATGCATTCATCTTGGCTTGCTAGCTAGATAAGTTAAGGTCCACTACTGGTTTGTGTTTAGTTTGATTTGCTAGCATGCTTCTTTTATTCACTGCCAAGAGCATGATTGATGTCATGTTTAAACAATGTACTAATACTGTAGTTACAGTAGCTATGTAGCTACTGAGACAGCTTTGTTGTTGTTGTTGGTAGATGACGACTATTAAAGTTAACGTTGCCTGCATCGCATTTTTCTGTAGGCTAGATACTTTCCAACACCAACAAATGCATGGATGGAACGATTTAACCCGTGTACTGCTTGCGTCCGTTAGTTGAGGCAGGTACCCAAGTTAAAGGCAATGATATGCTGGAGGTTAACCTGGTGCATGTCGAGAGAGTTGGCCTCAGTCAAGGACTACCTCCAGAGGCCATTTCTGTCATGCTGGAGTTCGTCATGAGTCTTCGCATGGGTGAGTGTATCTTCAACTGAATTTCATTTGTGGACTCTGATATTGCTTAGAGGGCCATTCAGTCCTGAACTAAGGCCATATTGTAGTCAGAACATTTCGTTACAGGGCTTATTTTCACTGCTTACTCTGCATTTTGAAGGGAGTGCTCCGTGTGCCCGGGTGCTGAAGTTCCTGATCCCTGCTACAGTGGTCCCACAGGAGGCTGTTGTACGAGCGGTGGCATGGCTGTGCATCGGCAAGATACCAGTCAGCACACAGGTAGAACGCACCTCTGTCTGGTGTAAGGGTTTAGGAAGCCACGCACATTATTTTTAGCATTGTTTTATTTTTGGAAAGTAATTTTTGGATGCTTGGTCCAGGTTCTTTTCCTGAAGTGGGTCCTGACTGTCTTTGACATGATTGACTCCAAGGACCACCTGAGGGCCATCTATGGCTTCATCTTCAGCTTTGTGAAAGATGACAATCTGGTGAGTGCAGTTGGGATGCCTGGTGGTGCTGTCTGTGATTATACTGACTGGTATATTCTTGATTCATGCTTGATTGAGGGCATATCAACCACCTGGGCACTTATGCTATTCAAAACATTTCAAATGCACCCTCCAAAAGTAAATATATTTTACTTCCTCCCCAGTCTCCCTTTATCTGTCACCTACTATTCCTTTTGACCAGGAGGGAAAGTGGTAAGTGATGTTAATTGTTCAACACATTTATCCCATCATTTGGGGGTTTTCCTCCTTTTCCTGCAGCTGTGCATTAAGTTGATATCTTGACCTGTTGATCTCTGTTACAGTTAGCCAGTTCAGAGTGAGAAAGCTACTGGAGCTTCAGTCTAAGATGGTAAACTATTCTTTCATCAATCTTCAAATCAAGGCAGTACATATTGATTTATGGGAGTAAAATAAAACATTTAGTTTTCAAGGCTTAGCTGAATGTGGGTAATGTCAGTAAGTAAGTTTCTACAGTTTGTCAGTTTTTACAAATATCTAACAGATGCAGCTGTTTCTTCTTTGTTCTATAATTAAAATATGATGAATTGCATGAAGGGTAAAGCCTGACTTATTGTTTATCACCCAGTGCATCATTTCCATAAACACTTCATCCTCCATCGATGCCATTATCTGTAGTTGTCATGAATGATTACTGACATCAATCAAAGGAACAGGCGTCCATGTTTTATTGCTCTCCGCTCATTTTCTCCCATCTCTTCCCTTCCAGGGACGGCAGCCTTTCCTGTCACACCTGCTGTCACTCTACAAAGTGTTCTGCCCGGAGCTGGTGACGCTCTCCCTTCCATCGCGAATGAGGGTTAGTACGTACATCACTCACCATCACCGAGGGCCTGGCATTTTGTGGATGTAGCTCCGCACTATATCCACGAGTACATCCGGCTCGCATGTGACATTCATGCACTTTAATCCTTCAGAGTGGGTTTAAAAACCACAACGCTCCGTGGAAGGCAGCACTGAGTGTAGTTCAGAGGAGGGCCAACAGTCAGATCACCTCAGGTGTCGGCCTGACCCTCGGCGCAAAAGACAAGACCAACTCCAAGAAAAGGGTACCGCATGCTAATCCTCCTGTCAATGGCACCGTACTGCACTTCCTCAATACTAATGACGGTGTAATGTGAAATGTGTTATCAAAATCAGCAGGCTCACTTCCTCATCTATTATAGAAACTGCACCACTTGGAGCTGCCGTCCCCCAGCCCTGCAGTGCAGAGCCAGGCCACCCCGCCCTCCTCCTCCTTCTCCTGCAGGAAGGTTCTCCCCCTGGTGCAGCTCCACTCCTTCTCTCAGCTTCTGGACCACCTCCACCACATAGAGGTCAGCTTGCCTTCTCTTTCCTTTTCCTCTGTCTGGCCCTCTCCTTCTGTACCCCACCTCCCCCCCTGTCTCTTTCTCCCCACCTCGCTTTCTTTCCCCAGCCTGTTGGCCTTTATCTGGGCCTCTCAAAATGGCCTTCTCTTTCTCTGCTGCCTGGTTAGTCACCCACTGCTCATGCCTGGATGTATCTTAGTCTGGCACAGCTGGTAGATGAGCACTTAAGAAGGGTGGATGTGGTATTTTATCAAAGTTGTTCTGCTCAAAAGGGTGCCTAGACATGTAATGTCACTGTACGGCCACTTGGTGGAAGTGTGTCACCATGTAGTGTAGACAGGGCTCAACAGAAGATAATATAGGCCTCAGAAGTTCATTTGTATTGCTTTGATCCATCACATTCATGAGCTTTTCTCTCTGTTGTTTGTGTAGTAAACATGTCATTGCTCAGTATACAGACTTCATCCCAGTTGTTTATCCCCGTGAGTCATTAGACTAATGAACAAATGAACAGGGACGTGTGTGTGTGTGTGTGAGCCGCATCGGAAAAGTTATAAAGTGTCAACAATTAAAGAACTGCTGCCTCTCAAACACTGTTTGCTTGGCAGAGCCGTTGACCTGACAAACTCAAATACATTTCTCATAAAAGGCTTAAGGACATTTATGCTTCATGCTCCATCACTCCGCCCCCCACCACCACCACCACTACAGTGTGTGGAGCCAACATGTGCAGCAAAGCGTTGTGACTTGCTGGTTTTATAGCTGGCCCCCAGGCACTAGCAAAGGCAAGACTGACATATCAGCTAGTCCAGTCTCTTGACAGGGAGACGAGCTATGAGTGAGGCTGGGGATGATGAAGGACCGCCTACATCCTCCCTCCCTCCCCTCTTGATAAGCTCCCCAGCTTCCGATGAACACTGCCTTTTGCTCCTTAATTATGGGAGGACTCAGCCGTGTCCGTCGACAGCCTGTCTCTTCTGGATTTATATATTTATTATAAGCCAGTTACCATATTGCGAGGCAGCTGTTCATGCACAATAGACACAGAGATGTCTGAGTGATGCAGAAGACATTGCCACGCTGATCACTATGATTACTGGATGAGACAGAACTGTTTCAGAGGTTTATCGATTGCCCACTCGGTGAAAACAGCGACATGAGCATGAGTGGTCTTATAGTTCTTCGGGCAAATCTCCTGATTTGAGGCGATTTTAGAAGCTTTGTTGTTGGGCTGCCTCATCAGCGTGGGCATAGCTAACACACTGAACCCCCCCCCCCCCTTCCGTTTGATTGTGTGTGTGTGCAAGTACCTTATCCCTCTTCACTAACTGTTCTTGTGTTTCTTCCCCTCCAGCTCCCGGCCCAGATGGGCTCTTTGTTGGGCTCCAGCCTGGCGCTCCACTACCTGGACTGTGTTCAGGACGACTCGGCCTTCCTCTGCCTCAACTACTGGCTGGGCCACGCCCTTCACGAGGGTGAGCGCATCAAACGCCGCCCCGCCGTGACATCGCCCGTCACAGAAGCAGCCAGAAAAAAACGCCTCAAAGCCAAAAGCAGGCGTGGGCATATCAAAGGATCTCTTTGTGGGAAGCGTTTAGGAAAGAATGAAAAGTTAGACGTGTCAAAATTGTACAAAACAATCTACTCACGCCCCCCCCCTTTCTTCTCTATTCCCCTGACCTTTTCATCTTTCTTCTTCTCTTATTTCCCCCCTCTCTCTCTCTCTGGCTCCCTCTGGCAGAGTTTTTGTTCTGCAGTGACGGGGTCTCCCAGAGTTCGTCCGAGGTGCTGCAGTTCCTCCAAATGTTGCTCTCCACCCAGAACTTCCTCCAGGTGACCACACTCGCCCACCCCCCCCAACATCCTCCAGGCCCCCAACGCCTGCCCACCCGTCCCTCCCTCCGTCCCACTGCCCACCCCACCATCCATGTTCTGTGTGAGCTGAATCTGTCACAGCACGTTATCCTCAGCCCCCCCACGCCCCCGCTCACAGCTCGTTAATAACTCATGCCACAGTCAAACGCTCATTTGAGATGCGTATGTTTCTGTCTGTCTCCTCCCACCCAGGAGGGCTTCACCAGCACAGAGGCCTTCCTCTACAAGTTCCTGAGCGTCTGGGACGGCTCGCTCCTCCGCCCCCAGATCCTGGGCCTGCTGAGTGACATCCCCGTGGTGCCCAGCGCTTGTACGTTCTCTCATTCTCTCTTTCTCACTCTTATCTCTCTCTACCCCCCCTCCCCACATCCTCTATCCCCCCCTCTATCCTAATTAAACTGCTGAAATATAGCAGGCGGGCAGGCAGACATGTGCCCGGTTGGCAGACTGTGCCGTACACTGGCTGCCATGTGTTGGGGACTGCATGGAGGATTGCAGAGTTGTGGTAGCTGTGGTGCTAATGTGGTATGTCGACCCCCCCCCCCCCCCCCCCCCCCCCCCCCCCCACTCTAGGTATCAACCAACTTCTGTTTGAGCCGCTCATGCAGCTGTTCTTCTCCTCTACTCTCTCCTTCAAGGTAGGCCGCACAGACACCCCCCCCCCCCCCCCCACCTCCCTTTTGAGAACGCTATTTTTAAACATAATTCTATCACTTAAATCATCATTCAGCAATTTCGGTTACTTCTTTTAAAAGTATGTAATAGTCAACCTCCTTTTAGATGGTTAGATTAGATAGAACTTTATTCAGCCCCGAAGGGAGATTCAGATATCACGGCAGTCCCAATGAAATGAACATCAAAGGATCAATATAAACATAATAATACGAGTATACACAGTAACGATAAAAGTATACCCAGTAAATTCACAGTATTGCCCACAACAGTGTGTATAGTATATCTCCCAGTTGTTTCAGTCATCGTTCAGTGGTTTGAGTTTGTTCTGACTGCCACCTCTAACACACCTGTCCCACGCCTCTCTCCACAGTGCAGTGTGCTAGACTGTTTGAACAGCATGCTGTTGAAGTGGCTTACATGGCACTCTGTCTATGCTCTGGAGGACGGCCTGGACATCAGCCTCAACAGCCACACCCCGATGTGAGACACGCGCACGCACACCCACACACGCACACACACACCACTCTGCACGCCTCTGTTTTAGACGTCCTTATCCTCTCCCTTTGGATTGTCTTCCTGAGCCTTCCATATGCCAATCCTCTCATCCTCTATTAAGTTAATGGGGTGTCCAGTACGTTTTTATTCGCCTCACCGTTTTAAACCTCATCCCCAGATTGCCTATTACCACAGAAAAACAATTTTCTGGGGTTTGTGTGGAAATCAATGGCTGTGGCGTGTGGTGGTCTCACCCACACCCCTCTTAACCTCCCCCTATCCCCTGCCCGTCCTCTGGAACTCTGGGTAATGAACTGCAGTGCACCTCCGCTGATTTGGTTATTACCTGTTTTATTGCATTAGTGAGGTGTGCTGCTGAAGGAGAAATTCTGAACCAAGGGCAAAGTTCTGTTCTTTCTGATTGTTCCAGTAGCCAGTCAGCCCTGGCATAACTGGAATTCAGTTTCCCCCTGTGATGGCATTTGCTCTGCTGTTAGATGAGGGTTTAGTTTGTGTGTGTGTGACTAACTCCCCCCCCCGACCTGCCTCCTCCAGGAGCATGACCCTGTCAGGGTTCATGGACTCGGTGATGGAGCTGGTGTGCTTCGTGGGCAGGCTGGCCTCTGCAGGGCTGCAGCTGGAGGGCTGCCACTCCCTCCTCCTCAGCTATGTCCTGGACTTCTACCAGACGGTAGCTAGCCTGGAGCCCAGGGATTCTCTGCATTTAGCCTGGCAACAAGGCCCTACAAAATCATCGTCTTCAAATATAAAGAGAACGGTTTACTCTGGGCAGTTAGCTGAGGTTCTCTTATTTCCTCGTGTGCGTGCGTGCGCCCGCCCTTCCCCCCTTCCCCTCCTCCAGGTGTGTGACATGTTCCTGAAGTACAGCCTTCCCCTGGTGGTGCTGCCCCCCAGTGGAGTGTTCTACCCCGCCCTGCTGGCCACAGACCCCGTCAGCGTGGACCGCCTGGCCCACATCATGGTCAGGTGAGAGACGAGGCCCAATCCACACGACTCCAGCCGTGTCACACCACCTAACATGTCCCTACATGTCCTCTACCACTCTACCCCATGTAACACCAACTGCATTTATATATATTTGATGGTAAAATAAGCTGAAATAACTCCTTTTAACAGCAGGCTACCTCTGCTCTGTAAGAGGGCATTTCTGATTCAGTTTAATGAAGGTCCTCAGCCTCTTTGAATGTGTTATCTGAATGTGAGCTCCATGCTCCAGCAGTGGGAGTCTGTCCGTGGCTTGGTTTCCAGGTGTGTGACCTGTACATGTTGACCTACATGTCCCATCGTGAGATGGAACCGCTCAGCCTAGTGGAACATGCAAAAAGAAAACCCCGACAAACCAAAACGAAAAAACCTGCTTTTCTTCTAAGAGGCTAAACATGTTCTCTGATACATATTTCAATG
Source organism: Hypomesus transpacificus (assembly GCF_021917145.1). Classification (NCBI taxonomy): domain Eukaryota; kingdom Metazoa; phylum Chordata; class Actinopteri; order Osmeriformes; family Osmeridae; genus Hypomesus; species Hypomesus transpacificus. Next base: position 9,718,073 of record NC_061060.1, read on the forward strand.
CACGCAGCAGCAGGGATTACTGATTCATTCCTGACAATGTACTATTCATCCAGCTGTGGGGGCTATGGAAGGCTACATTTAGCCAAGCCAGGAATAAACAATGTTGTTTACTCAAGCATAACTTCACCGAGGTCTGGTCTCCTGTCTTTAGGTACAAGAATAACCTGACCTCGGCCAAAAGTCAAGATCAGCAGATGAAGGTAATAAAAAATGTGTCCATACAAATGTTTGTGTTATTTTACACATCTGAGAGTTGTATATACAAGCAGGTCTAACAAGGCGGTTTTCATGGCCATTTTGTTTGCAGCCTTGTTTGAGATGAACAGAACTATTAGGCTAATGGAGAGTTGTTCAGCTGCTTGCTGAAACCAAATCCTGCCTTGAAAAGATTTAGTATGGCAGGTTCATTGTATTAAGCAGAATTTGCAAGTCACACTGCTATGCTTACCTCAAATGTCAGGCTGTTTTATCAAGGTCTGGTCCTCAGAATGCAAATTGGTTAACATGCTCAAACATCCAAGTTAATGAACCTGATGTTTGAAGACAGTATCCAACCTTCAATGTACATTGGTCTTTCCACTCTCTTTTTCGTTTTCGTTTTCCTTCTGCCCAATCCCACCATCCTCTCTGTCTCCCTCTCTTTTTCCATCCTACTATCTCTGTTTATTCTCCCTCTATCTCGTCCCCTCCATTCCTCATGCAGGCCTTCCATATCAGCAGACAGACATACAAGGACTTCAACACCTATCTGTTGGCCATGGTGGGCTCTCTGTGGAACTCAAAGACCTTCCTGCCTGGCATGGCTTTGGAGATGGCAGAGGCCGTGCTGGCACGCAGCAAAGTACCAGAGTACTGGAGGAGCTTCGACTTCATCCACCACCCAGCCTTCCTGAGCCTCGCCATCCACTTCCACCACCAGGTCTGTGTGGTACCTCGCCCCTCACGGCGCCCCCTCTCCTGAGATTGGCGTTGCTGTTAAGCTGAGAAGACATTGTTTGATGTCTTGGTGGTTGTGTTTGGTGTAGCGTCTGTAGATGCAGACTGGGGGGGGGGGTGTGGGAGGGGGTTTGGTGGCAGCGCAGAGGCACGACAGGGCGGTGCCAGTTTGGTTAATAAACTTTGAGCCCAGACGAAGGAGTGACGAATGTGGTGTTAATGTATCTTTCATAGAAGATCCATTAATACAGAATCTGATTTTATTATTCATGGGATCTGCATGAGACTTCAGTTTTCATTATGTTTAATAATACACACACCTTTTCTAGTCCGACCGCAACACCCACCCTGCTCTGTTCTGCTGAGATTTACTGGTGAGAGGAAGCGATGAATATTTATGTTCCTTCTCCGTCCCTCTCTCTCTTTATCAGTGCTGGCCAGAGAGGAGAGACATGGACCTCAATTCCATAAAGGTAACTACCGAGGTCTTATGAATTCATTTTTAAATAGACTACTGTAAATGCTCGGATATGCATTTTGAAGTGTGCCATTCATGTTAGATGGACTTTATTTAAGATTTTTTTTACAAGAGATCCAGGACCATATCTGTCTTTGATGGCCAGTACAGTGCCTCATGTGTGTGTGTGTTTGGATGCAGAATGGGAAACATTGGGACTGGTACTTGGAGTTTCTCTTCAATCATGGTCTGGAGGGCCTCAGACTGTTTGTCCACAGTAACATCAACCGGCGCCCCGCAGCAGAAAGAAACCTGAGCCAGGGAGATAGTCAGCCCGCAAACGCCAGATAACAGGCCTAACCATTTGAGAAGAAACACAAGAACTTGGATCTTTTCTATGTTGTAAAGCAGTGGTCCTCAGAGTCTATTGTCTTGTATGTTTTAGATGATTCCCTGCTCCAACACACCTGATTCTAAAGAATGGGTTGTTATCAAGCTCAGCAGAAGCCTGCTGACAACTATTCATTGAAATCAGGTGTGTTGGAGCAGGGAAACGTCTAAAACATGCATGACAGTGGGTCCTGAGGACCAGGGTTGAGGGACCACTGTAAGGATATGTACATATTTTATAACCCTGCCTTGTATAATTTGTTTGTTTTCCTTTTTTTTTATGTAAATAGAACTGCTTCATTCCTAATGTTTTTTTATTACGTAGTCGGCATGTCAATTTGTTAACTGTGATTTATGTGTGTTCTTGTATATGTAACCTTTGTTGTACTTGCTGTGATCCTTGCACATAAATAAGAATAAATATGCGCTTAGGATTTTTTTCAGCATCCTTTGTGTCTGTCTAAAGACTAAATATCAGCTGTCAGCTTCTTGGGCCGTTCCACAGGGAAAATATGTTGCCATCCGGGAATAAGCAGTCTGTACTAATGAAATTGGGAGTTTTGTTTCTATTAAAAAAAAAACATCAGTTGTTTAGGAATTCATTATAGGGGAAATGATCAGTATCCATTGCAGTCAGCGGCTCAACCATCTGGAAAACAACATTTTCCCGTAATTGAGGGATCCATCTGGATAGTTAATAGGCCCTTGGCTCCCCGTCTACCTTGGAACATGCTGGGTGCAGCAGAATTCATTGCACGCCAGTAACATTCCATTTTCAATAGTGCTGTTTGTTTTCTCTTTCCCCACTCTGAACATCACCACATATAGGGTACAGGGATGATAGCCATGCTTTTACAGTCAGTGTAGCATGTTCAGACAATACTACCGTCAATGTTTTAACATGTTATTAGGTTTTCCTCGACTGGGGAAATGTGCAATGAGAGAGAACAGTAAGTTATATACACATCCTTGATATTGCACCTTCAGTGGTCCCAGAATGTTCCCCCTGTGGTCGTAGTTATAATGCATCTTTAGCTGTAGATTGGGGGATTGTTGCAATTACCATTTACACCGTGTTGGTCATGGTACCTGTTTTAAGTAGGCTTATTTTTGCTTAAGACTTGGACTTGTTCATCTTAGTTGACATTGAATTGAAACGATATAATTTGTTTCTATTGAAAAAAATATCAACAATGTGTCTATATTAGAGTACGACATGTAAGAATGTTGAAATATGTTGGAAACTGAATACTTGCAGAGCGCCACCTTAAGCAGTTCTCTGATGTCAACGTCAATGAGAGCGAGACTCGTTACAGCGCTACTCCGACCTGAGTCCTGTTCTGCCGTTTGAAATGTTCTTAGTACCAGCCGCTCCTCTCTCTCTGCCCATCTTTCTTCCCTTCTAATCCAGCCGGTTGAACTAAGTCTTTTCCATGGCACCGTGAGGTTAGCTGCTACCTGAGCCAAATTTCTGTCTAAGAAGAAGAAGGTAAGATTGATTTAAATGTTAGTAATTACGGCTGTCATCTATCTAAACCACAAAACGAACTATTTTACGTTCATATAGCAATGGAAAAGTGGGTTAAAGATAAGATTCGATATCTTGTGTCACTCAATCCCTTTGTTAATTAAAATGATGCCTTTTTCACGATGTTGCGCACTGTCCGGGTCAGTTATGCTGCCGGTCTTTACAAAGAATATAGCCTACTGTTGAGAATGAAAAATTGGTATATGTCTGAAATAGCCTATCGTGATAACAATATTGGAATGCAGTAGCCCATACACCGTGTTTGTAGGTTTGTTTATTTCCATTCATTGCAAAAGATCCTATGTGCGCAACTGAAGATTTTGGCAACCGGCAGAGTAGTGGACCCCGGACTTCTTCAGACGGTAGAATGTGTGGTATTGGAACAGTGTTGGATACCCTGTTAAAACTGTTGCATACCAAGATAGATTTCTGTCCTGTTATTTCATTTGAACAATTATTTCAGTATTAAATATGAAAACATTTCAAAACGTTTTGTAGCCTGCTCGTGAAGATGCATCTGTATTGAGAAATGCCGTTGACAGAGTTTGTCCAAAGACAGCAGACTGGAAGATTGCAATAGAAAAACATGAGTTGACAGTTTGTAGATTTTTTCGAGAGAAGATAATCATTGTCTCCGTTAGTAAGGTTTTTACCACACTTTGACAGGTTAAAAAAGGAGCTTCAAGGTTCTTCAAAGCTGCATTGTGGAGCATTCTTTGATCTTCTATACCCTAACTGCAGTTGGTGTTGACAGTTCACTTCAGTCAGTGATGAACATCTAAAAGATCGTGTGAGAGCTCCAAGCAGTGGTTTAGTGGGTACCGAACATTGACAGAAGCGTGTATGACATCTATCCTGCCTTTAAGGGACAGCATGATATGTTGTGTGAATGATTACGAGCCAAACACAACTTGTTTTCTGTATTTCCCTTCATCGTATCCTATTTTTTTCAGATCTGGTGTTGCACCGATCTACGTAGTGGCTCCCTCTTCATGTGAAACATGTTTGAAGGATTATTTCTTATCTTTCTTTGTCACTGCCTTCCCGTTCCAACTGGCTCCTTGACGTGTCTCTTGCCTTCCTCCCTTCTCCCTCAGGCTGGGTATGGATTACCTAGTAAATATATTTCATAGCACCATGACTCATTCCTGTAATGGCTTCAGTATGCCCTTTAAGGACACAAACCTCCTACCTTATGGGATAATGGGGATGGTTTTGGGGCGCGTGGATTATTATATATTGTGACAGGTGTAAGAGTGTGTGAAATGTTAATCACAGATGCACAGTGCTGTGGAGGTATAGCTGTTTTATTTTCTGGCTTGTTCTACAGACCTGTGAGATAGATCCTAAACATGTATTTTTGGATTGCATTATTTATATTGGGGAGAAGACAGGCTGTGCCAAAGACTGTATGAGGCAGCTTCTCTCTTTTTTTCCCTTTTTAATTCAGGAGAGTGATCTGAAAATGTCAGTCCTTATTAAAGTCTCACTGTGGTCTTTAGAAACTCTAGCAGACCGTTAAGAATGAACAATTTACCAACTGTTTGCTTGGCACAATGTACTCTTTTTCTGACGTCTTAGTCCTGCAGCGGAATAACTACAGCGTTCACAGACAATTTAGTCATATACTGTAATTCAATGTTACTCTCAAAAGGCATAATATATTAATTGGGACTTTAATGTCATTGACTCACCAGGTCAAAGAGTCATTGTGATTTAATCACAGTTGACACCGGCTTTGACCTTTATTGATGTCACTTCTGCTCCCCTGTGTCAGAACGTGATTTTGATGACGTGTTCGTGTTTTCTCCGCCCCTTTTGGCACATCTCAGACACACATCTGTATCAGTAACCGCCCTAAGGTCTCAGGGATGACGGCCAAATCACGTCCTGTGTCATCACCATCACTCCAGCCAATAAAAGAGCCACCAGTCACACCAATAGCCCCCTGGCCCGGTTGAATAGAATTGTTCCTGTGCCTTGTCCAATGACTCTCCCCTCAGAAGCCCCAGACTGTAGCCTGCTGCTGAGACCTGAAGCATGCTCCCTCTGCTCTGGGGCCAGAAGACAGGTGTGTTCAGTCAAGCAGGAAGCAACAGGCCCATCACCCTCTGCCCCTCTCCATCATCCTCTCACAGGTCACACAAGACTCAAAGAGGGGGATAGAAAAGCAATTTGCTAACTCTATAAATCCAGGCACCTTGGGTAGCTAACCCTGGCCACACTGACTCGGGGGCTATTATTTAGAATCTGGTAACCGATGCTCTCCTATTAACATTGAATGGCTTTACGTCTGCCGGTTGTCTCTGGTGACACGTTTATGCAGGTGATTTACTGCCGGCGCTGTTGTCCTGGCTCCCTCAGCCATGTCACTGGGGCTCTGTGGTCCAGACCAGGAAGGACAGGGGGAGTGCCGTGTCACTTTGGTATTCCATACTTACGGGAAATCAGGGAAGGCAGAGCACCAGGCGAGTGTGTCTATGTGTCCGGGTTTGATATTTGTCCCAACATTGTGTGTATGTTTTCTATGCATCATTCTCGTTATGGTGTTTACTGTTTGTGCCTTGTGATTGTGGGGTGTTGGTGTGTGATTTCTCTGTTTCCCAGTGAGCCGGTAACGGGACTGAAGGTGGGGGTGGAGGAGGTGGGGGCTGCCTCAGACATTCTGAGGTACGCTCTAAAAGAGGTCATACATTCTGCCTTGGCTGACAGGCTTCTGTGCGCTGAGCGTCAGACTAGGAGGTGATGTTGTATTTCTTAATCCTGTCATCCTGACGACTATTGATGCTTGTGGCTTTGGTTGCCTCCTTTTGTCAGCCTTGTAAACAAACATAAGGGTTGAATCATGCCTTTACCCCATGGATAAATATTTCTCTTTCATTGTGCTTCCAAAAAATAATCCAAGCCAAGTCCCAATTACTGCACATCCATGAAGTTAATGCAAAATAAAACAAAATGGGGCTTTTATCAGCAAGTTCAGGTTAGTCAAAATCCAATGACTTTTGCTTCTGCTACAAGGGTTAAATGTTAGAATTAGCTGTAAATCAGCAAAGACTGAAATGCAAACTCATTTAGCAGGCCAAACAGGAAGTGCACCAAATCAAGATCTATGACTAATGCAGGCAGTACAAATGGACTCTCTGTCTGTGTGTGCGTCTATTCAGGGTGCAGCTCCAGACTACATCAGGACCTGTAGTCAGCTAATTGGACTTAATGGTTTCAGCAGCAGACCTCTTCTATACCCTACCCCGTAATCACCTCTGGGCCATTGTTCCCCTGATTCTACTAGGGATTAGACAAAAAAAGATTTGGAAATTTTAGCTGACTGCCATATGAGTGCTGTCTTGCCTGCACCAGTCCTACTCCTGGCGTCAGATTAGATGTGGCTGTCACTGTTGTCATGTGCCATTGGTCACTTTTCATCTTGTGCTCATGTGCTAATTTGTGCTAATTGGAGTCGCACGTTGTGATTTGATTCACGGAAAGGCTTGTGTAAGAGATGGAGAGATGGAGGGCTGGAGGGATGGAGAGATGGAGGGCTGGAGGGATGGAGAGATGGAGAGATGGAGGGCTGGAGGGATGGAGAGATGGAGGGCTGGAGGGATGGAGAGATGGAGGGCTGGAGGGATGGAGAGATGGAGGGATGGAGAGATGGAGGGATGGAGAGATGGAGAGATGGAGGGATGGAGGGATGGAGAGATGGAGAGATGGAGGGCTGGAGGGATGGAGAGATGGAGGGATGGAGAGATGGAGGGCTGGAGGGATGGAGAGATGGAGGGCTGGAGGGATGGAGAGATGGAGGGCTGGAGGGATGGAGAGATGGAGAGATGGAGGGCTGGAGAGAAGGAGGGCTGGAGGGATGGAGAGATGGAGGGCTGGAGGGATGGAGAGATGGAGAGATGGAGGGCTGGAGGGATGGAGGGATGGAGGGATGGAGGGATGGAAAGATGGAGAGATGGAGGGATGGAGAGATGGAGGGATGGAGAGATGGAGGGCTGGAGGGATGGAGGGATGGAGGGCTGGAGGGATGGAGGGATGGAACGTGGCTGGTCATCTTATGCCATTACTAGGTTCCTGCATTACAGTATGGAGGCGAGTGTTCACTACTCATGGAGCTTTACTGTGGTAATGTGCTGAGGGTGTGCACTGACTGGAAAAGCTGTCTGTGAACAACTGACTATGCATTGTCTCCAAATGTGTAGGAAATGTTGTTGCATGATGTATAATTTATCTTTCTGTGGGGGACTGAGGTGTAGGACCGCATCTAGTGTTTACGCATGTTTTAGAGCAGGAAGTGGAAATGACTGATTTGGATAATTGCCTTGAGTCCTTGGTTTTCATTTCAGTTTAGATACATGATCTGTATGTGTTTACGGCAATTTGAATTCCATTATTTTTTCATAAACAAGGTGACGAACTCATCAACATTTTTAAATCACTCTTTGCAGGTAAAGCTTGGGTGCTTGCATTTGTTTGTGTGTGTGTGTGTGTGTCTGTGTTGAGGGAGAGCAAGAGCTGTGAGAGACTAGCTTCATCATGCCTTCAAAGGAACAACTTTGTCAGAATTTGAAAGCAGCTTTATCTTCCTTTCTCCAGCAAAATGATATGTAATGCTCTCCCAATCTGCATGGTTGAAGATGTCTCAAAATATGTTCATGTGATAACAATCTTCAAGATTTCAAAAGGAACATATCAATTTCACAGACATTGTCCAAGTCTTTTTGTGTAGGCCAGGATTTGGAAGGAAAAGGGAGTTCAGTGAGAAGTGAAGTTGTATTGTTGGAACATCGGTTATTCAGGGGATAAATGTGCCAGATTCCCGTGACATTTAAGCCTTTCATTTGCTCAGTGAAATTGGTTTCCAATTGATCCTCACCATTCAAAGGATGGTGATGATGAAGAAAGAATGAAAGTCTTGAAGATGTGGAAGTTGAAATGCTCCCGCTTTGACGCCCTCCTGGTGAGCCGATGAAAGGTACTCATCCGACCCCAAACATGGGCCACAACGGAGACAAGCTTCTCCACCGTGTAAGAGGGAGCCACTGCCTAATTGAGTGTCGAGGGATCACTCCTTCTTTGCTGAATGATACATTTGACTTCCCCAAAGAGAGGATCGTGTCCAACTGTGAGTGGGGATAAAAGTTTTCAAACGGAATTCTGTTTGCTGTATTTTGGGTGTGTGTCCGTGTGTTTTTCCTGTACGTGTGTTTGTTGCTCGGTGACTGGGTCGATACAGATCCTCGGAAGAGATCGTTTGTCAAAGACAGCATTTCACATGCACGGGCCTCATGGCGGTCTCCGCGGCTTCATGATTTATCAAACAGAAAAGGTCACTCTGGCGGGCTGTAATTATTTCTGTCTGCTTTTATTTGGTGCTGCTTGGGAACGCTTGCTCTATTAGTGGCATATGTTGTTACGTGGTTTGTCTGGGGGAAGGAAGATGGCATTCATTTAAATCATGATGCCCTATTATCAGAGAGGGAGGAAGCTACTCTCACTGGAAGAAAATACACTTGTGTCTGTCTACTTGTGTGTGTGTGAGTGTGTGTGTGTGTGTTCACAAGAGGCCATGCTCTGTGTTGCCCTTGTTAGGAGTCCTTGTAGAGGACTTGTTGATTTTCTGTGAGAATTCATTCATTTAGAATCCAATTCTTGTAGCTATGAGCCAAATAAAGTTGCTTAGCTTTCTGTGCTGTGTCTTACTGTCAAATCTGATAATTTACAAGCAAAGATCTCCCTTGCTTATCCTTTTACGAGGGGTTGTTTTTTTAAACCAGATCGAGACCATTTGATAATGTAAGCCTTGGCACAGGGCCCGAGGCAAAACCGAATATATTTTATTTATTCTAATTACTGAAAAATTGTAGTGGCCTACCTGTAGTGATGAAGTTTAATGGAGCGTGGATAATGCACATTTTGAAAACAAGCTGGCCTGTTGTATTTTATGCATAGTGTAGTTTTGTATTCTAAAGTTGCTGCTAATGGCAGCCTTACCAAGCAATCTAACTTGCTCCTAATCAATCAAGTGGAAGTGCTAGATATCGTTCCTATGGAAACTGTTAACAGAGAGTTCATACTTATCTGTATGCAGGCAAATCCAAGCTCCAGCGAGATGTTCTAAGATATGTAACATTCTGTCCTGGCAGATTGTATTCTTGTTGGAAAGTCCTCGGTTTACTAGCAGGGCAATAGGTCTCTGACCTTCACTGTTCTTCTGCCAGCTGCTTTAGTTTGGGCCTCCATGTGAAGCCTGGGAGCTGTGTTTGTGCTGGGCCAGATCCTCAGGATTCAGATGGCAGATTATTGCAATGGCCTGACCTTTCCCATCCACCCAATCACTTTGACCTTTAAGTGTCATCAAGCGGACGCTAGGTCTTGGGCTTTCCAACAAAATCATCTTTTGATAACCCCGGAGTGAATCTTTTTTTATCTCTCGTAACTTTCATGCACTTAAAACCTGACGAGATGATGCAGTGACCACCTACCACTCCTTTTAACACTCGAGGGGTCATTTGGAACAATGTGCCTAGTTCTGTGAGGTTCCTTGCCTTGGCTTCTCTGCAGCCTCAGTGCTAGCAGGGAGCCATGTACTGCATGTGAGGAAATGCTAATCGTGCCTGGTCTTTATTTTTAGAGTGCATCTCCTCCGAGTACACTGTCTCAGTGAGGAGGCAGTGAGTCATGTGAAAACCAATGAATATGAACTTAGCAGAAGCCCACAGTGCTAACTCAAATCCTTGCAAAATCTTGTCTAGGTTAGTCTAGGTTATTAGGTTAGTATAGGTTAACCCTTGTGTTATCTTCGGGTCATTGTGACCCACCGTCGTGTTGCGACAACTTTACCTCATACAAAAATAAAGCGAAGCATTTTCTTTTAACCGTCGGGCTGTCTCAGACCCACCCCACAGCGCAAAAGTTTAAAGAAAATGCTTTTTATTTGTTTTTGTATTGGGTAAAGTTGACCCAACATAACGATGGGTCGTTGTGAACCTTCGGGTCATTGTGACCCGAAGGCAGCACAAGGGTTAATATGTGTATAAGAGGTTTAGTATACCGTATTGTATATTAGGAGGTTTATTATATTACATTTTAGCTTATCATAGGTGTTAACCTATGTTCTGAGTACTTATATGTCATGTTATGCCAGGTTGCTTTGCGTTGTCTTGTACAAAGAACTTCAGTGCCCTGTGTTGTTCTGTGCATCTGACAATAAAAGACTTGAACTTGAACTAAAGGGCCTTTTTCCCCAACTAGGTTTGCATCCTGTCATAGACCAAGCAAGTCAATTCATATGTTTTGTGGTAACTAACATATCATATTTCCATGACAGGATTTCATTATCACACATCATAAAGCCTTATTTACAGTTAACCACCTTAGGACTACTGGGTTATCAAGAAAAGCAATCTTGTTGATCTTTTTTGGAGGTTAGTTTTAGTCATTGATGCTGCAGTATATAGATACTCAAAGACATGCCAATTATTCATGATTTATGTTCTAAATAACAGATTTTAATGAATTGTGACTGTGTTTTGACTGATCAGAACAATGTAATTTTGAAAGTAACCTTTACATGGGCAGGCCTAACTCATAAAACAGGTCTTCAATCAAATGGACATGCTTAATTTACCAATTTGGTCTGGTTTGTTTCTGCTTACCATATTTAATGAAGGAATTACAAGCAGGTGTGAGATAATGCTAAATGAGTGCTTATCTGTGTGGGTATATCCTCCTCAACTACCGTGGATTTCCCCCCCGGCAACACAATCTGTTGTGTTTTTAGATTGACTTGCACAGACAGACATCAACATGAAACGCCTTGTTTAACCTGTCAGGGGCTGGGAATAGATTGAAAGTCACTTTGTCTTCGCGGATAAACACAAACTATGCCTCATTAAAACCTTGGAGGTGATCTTTGTTGAAAGATTCATCTGTGATCTCCTATGGAGAGAGAAAGGTCTTTGAAGACCTCAGACTGAGAGGTTCTCAGATCTCAGGCTTTATGCAAATAACACCACCTGACAATAGGATCCTGGCGTTCTATTGGTTTAACCTTGTCGCTCACTACAACAAGGCTGTGGGAGAGAGGAGGAAGAGGAAGAGAGAGATGCATGAAAGAAAAAAAATCAGTTACGTGTTTTCCTGAACACCAGCCTTCCTTTTTTACTCTGTCCTCCACATCATAATCACTTCTTAGATGTAACCTTAATATCAAAAGATGTAACCTTAATATCAAACCTATCTTTAGATTTCAGATGGGCAGCATTTATTCCTAGCTTCAAGGCTTTTATCATGAACATGACAATTTGGCAAGGCGTATTTCACACTGGGACTAATGTGGTCCTCATGTGACAATGGAAGAAGGGAGCTGTGTGTGTGCTCTTACTGTAACTGGCATTTTAGTAGTGTGCCTGTGTTGTTGCTTGTGTTTAGATTATAGCAGTGGGTGTGTGTGTGTTTGCATGAAGCTCATTCTAGCATGATAAGAGAGCTTATCTGCAACATGGCAGACCCTGAGGCAGTCCAGGTAGAGATGGAGCCCTGGGTGCTGGGGGGTCGGAGGGCTAGGGGTGCTGGGGGGGTTGGGAGTGCTGCAGGGGTAGGGGCGGCTAGAGAGCCTGGAGGGGCTGCTGGTGCAGGGCAGAAGAGGTGAGAGGACAATGAGAGCTGGAGCTGAGCAGGGGTGGTGAAACGAGTTGCAGTGATATGGACTGACTGCTGATAGAACTGGAGTCATTCTCTCTCTCTCTCTCTCTCTCTCTCTCTCTCTCTCTCTCTCTCTCTCTCTCTCTCTCTCTCTCTCTCTCTCTCTCTCTCTCTCTGGCTCACTCTCTCTCTCTCTCTCTGGCTCTCTCTCTCTCTCTCTCTCTCTCTCTCTGGCTCTCTCTCTCTCTGTCTCTCTCTCTCTCTCTCTCTCTCTCTCTCTCTCTCTCTCTCTCTCTCTCTCTCTCTCTCTATACCTCCTTGTGAGATGCAGATGCTTCAGTCTAGCATCCTCGTCTAGGATTCACATCACTGCGGATGGAGCTCATCCAGTCAGAGGTCGCCAGTCAATCCTACCTAGAGCCTATACTTCACTCCCACTCATTACTTTTCCTGTGGGGGGACAGTGAGTCCTGATTTCCAACCTGTCTGTCTATCCATCTGTCCTATGGGGATGTTGTTCGCCATGGTGCCACACTTTGAGACCGGCTGGGCCAAAGGCAATCCCTGAGGTGAGGTGTAGAGTTTCATCACGGAGTCAACAGCCTTTATATAACCGATCCCCTGGTGTTTAGAAATACACAGATGATGAGCTGTAGCCTTGGAAACGTGTTTATCACTCTGTTATCTAACATATTTAATTTGCATGTTGCACTTCTCAAATTGGTTAAGTCATCTTATTTCTGTATTTATTTATATAGATATACTGAATTGGGCAGGGTGCTGGGTGATGTTGATGGTGGGTGGTGGGAGTGAGGCTAACGTGCCTCTACAGGGCGTGAGGGGAGTTCAAGAGAGGAGGGTGTGTGCCCTTCTCAAAACCTCCCGTATGAAAGAGGTGGAGATGAGACGAAAACCGGTTTGTCCTTGTGCTCCTCCTCCTCCTGCACATCCTCTTCCTCCCCCATCCCCTCCTCCTCCTCTTCCTCCCCCACCCCCTCCTCCTCCTCCTCCTTCTCTCCCACCTCCTCCTCTTCCTCCCCCACCCCCTCCTCCTGCATCTCCTCTTCCTCCCCCACGCCCTCCTCCTGCATCTCCTCTTCCTCCCCCACCCCTCTTCCTGCATCTCCTCTTCCTCCCCCTCCTCCTCCTCTGCCTCCTCCTCTCCCACCTCCTCCTCTTACACCTCCTCTCCCACCTACTCCTCCTTTTCTCCCACCTCTTCTTCTTCCTCCTCCTCCTTCATCTCCTGGCCTGTGACTAAGGAGCCTCAGGGCTAACTGACTAATTAGACCTGACATCACACCATAACCTGCTCTGCTGGACATTTCCTTAAACACACACACACTTGTATTATTTACACTCACAAACATTCTTTATTGTGTATAGTCGTTCTACCCCCACACACAAGATCACCTCTTTCTGTGCTTGCTCATCTGAGAGTGCCTTGGTATATAAACTTAACTTAGCTTGCAGTGTGACCCCCAGCATCTATCCTTTCTCTGACGCTTCTTGAACAGCATCAGGAAATATTCCATCCAGAAGACAATGAGAGAATTAAGTGCAGTTTCCTATGAACTGTTAATGGAGAGTCGAGCGCTATGAACCGTCAAGGCCTCTGTGTGCGTGGCGCTGGTACTGCTGTGTTCGCCAGCAGCGGTGAGTGTGTGTCATTGTGTTCGCCTTCAGTCAGAAACACTGTAGGAGTCATTTTGTAGACGATCACAGTGTGGACTCGCAAACGGCATGATATGGAAGGGGCCCCTCTGATGACAACACATTGAGCGTGTGGGATGAAAGAGAGAGCGTTTGAGCTGTTCAGACCCAGCCCACCGGCAGACAGCTCTCTGCTGTCCTTGGTGTGCCTCCTGTTTAGAAGTGTTACGCAGGGGGAGGGCAAGGTATGGATGAAGAAGGAGAGAGTGCACTTTTGGGTCAAAAGATCTCCTGAAGGTAAATATAGGAGTTCTTGGCCTCTAGTCAGCGGACCAACATGGTGAGGATAGAATGTACATTTGATGGGCTGTTTTGACTGGATAAGAGCATTAAGATAGGACTAAGTCCACCACAGGTTCAGCCTTAGTTAGGGTTTGGATTAGAACAGAGTCCAAATGTTAACTTCATGATGTCAAGACTTGCACACAGGAACTCGTGCACACATACACAAGCACAAACGTACACACACACGTTGAGACTAAGCAACTTCCACAAATAATCAGAATCAGAAAGGGATTTATTCGCCATGAAAGTTTGCACAGACAAGGAATTTGCTTTGGCAGGAAGGTGCATACAATTGACATATAGGAATCATAAATTTAAATATGTGGTCTAACTATACTGTAACGATGGCGCTAGGGGTCTATATTGGAGTGGATGCGTAATAATCGGACGCAGAGAAGAAGACCTTTTTATCCTGTGTCCCATACACCGCTCGACTACAGGTTTTATTACTACACCACCAATCACATGTGAATGCCAACAACAAGTCATTAACTCACATACAATTCACAGTTATGGCAACAACGATAACTTATAGTTACTAATATCCATACATCATCCACTGACAAACCTAATTGACAGAACAACAACACTCAACTCAAACATGCATACAACATTAACCAAACATGAAACAAGTATGTGAATTGCGCCACCCACAATCCTTTGCGCCAACAGCGCGAGTTAACACGCGACCAATCCGTGGGTCGCTACATACATTTACATTTTACATTTAGTCATTTAGCAGACGCTCTTATCCAGAGCGACTTACAGTAAGTACAGGGACATTCCCCCTGAGGCAAGTAGGGTGAAGTGCCTTGCCCAAGGACACAACATCACATACATAGCCCCCACCTGAGGGGTCAGTCGTCCCCGACAACCCCATCACCCAACAGGTAGTCTCTTAAGTGTCCTGGCCGTAACCGCCGCCGAGTTGGCCTCCTGGGACTGGTAGAAGGTGCCATAGGGGGGGGGTTACATTGTCCAGTGGGAATGGTGCCGCTGGTGTCGTTCTCTGCTCCACCCGTCTCTGGAGCAAGCGGGCGATATGGTGATAGTCTGTCCTGGTGCAGCACCACCACACGCCCCCGACCAGGCATGCGCACCCGATACACCACCTCAGAAACCCGTTCCATAACCTCACTGGGCCCCTGCCAGTGACTGCATAGCTTGGGTGACACCCCCTTCTTACGAGTAGGGCAATACACCCAGACCTTGTCACTGGGCTTGAAGGTCAGCTTCCGACACCGGGTGTCGTAGGCTCTTTTCTGCCGCACCCCAGAGTTAGCCTGGGCCTGACGAGCGTACTCATGGACTACTTGGAGGCGATCTATCAACCTCCGGTAGTAATCCATCTCCTTTCCTCCAGCAATTTCCGGCTCGGGCGGGGTCCCGAAAACCAAGTCCACCGGTGTCCGTAATTCCCGCCCAAACATGAGGGCAGCTGGTGTGCACTGGCTGGACTCTTGGACGGCCGTCCGGTACGACCATAGGACCAGGGGCAGGTGGCGATCCCAGTCCCGCTGATGTTGGCTGGTCAGGATGGCGAGCTGGGTAGCCAGGGTGCGGTTGAACCGCTCCACCAGCCCATCGCTCTGAGGGTGGAGAGGTGTCGTCCTCGTCTTGGATACTCCCAGCCGTCGGCAGACCTCGCTAAAGACCTGGGACTCGAAGTTCCGCCCCTGGTCACTATGGAGTTCCGCAGGGACCCCGAAGCGGGCAAACATCTCCTCTACCAGCCTTTCCGCAGTTGTGGTGGCACTCTGATCCGGCACCGCGTATGCCTCCGGCCATTTGGTGAAATAATCCATGGCCACGAGGACGTAGCGGTTGCCGGAATCAGTCGCTGGAAAGGGCCCAAGTATGTCCACCGCTACTCGCTCCATCGGAGCCCCCACCAGGTACTGCTGCAATGGGGCATGGGAGCGCTGCGTTGGCCCTTTCTTAGCAGTGCAAAGGTCACAGCAGTGCACATACAGCTCCACGTCCCGTCGACAACCTGGCCAATAGAATCGGCCCCTGAGGCGGCGGAGGGTCTTGGCGATGCCGTAGTGCCCCGCCCCCACCGAGCCATGGACGGTCTGAAGGACCTGTTGGCGGAGTTCACGGGGGTACCAGCAGCTGTAGGAGGTCGCTTCCCCGGCCAGGAGCTTTCCACCTCCGGTGCACCAGCCCGTCATGGAGCTCCAAGTTGCCCCACTGTGATTGGTAAGCCTTAACCTCCGGTCCGTGGGCAGACACTTCTGTCCATTCGGGACGCCGCCCCGTCGCCAGCCAGTTGATTACCACCGCCAAGGTTGCATCGGCCTCCTGGCATTGTTGCAGCTGAGCGGAGGTCCATGGAGAACTCCCCTCGCAGTCAGCTGTCTGAATGGCTGCCACCGTCAGTGGTTGGTCCCGCTCCTCTTGTCGTTGGCAATACCGACATTCCAAGACTGCACAGGGGCGGCGGGAGAGGGCATCAGCATTAGCATGCAACCGCCCTGGTCGATGCTGGATCTCGAAGTCATACTCCTGTAGGGCCTCCAGCCAGCGAGCCACCTGGCCCTCCGGGTTCTTAAAGTTCAACAGCCAGGTAAGGGAAGCATGATCGGTGCGCACAAGGAAATGGCTGCCATGCAGGTACGGCCGGAATTGTCGCAGTGCCAGGACCACTGCCAGCAGCTCACGCCGGGTCACACAGTAGTTCCTTTCAGCTCGGTTCAGAGTGCGGCTAAAGTAGGCTACTGCGCGCTCCACCCCTCCAACACTCTGGGACAGTACGGCGCCAACTCCCACGTTGCTGGCATCAGTGTCCACGATGAAGGGCTGTTCCGCATCTGGGTAGGCCAAAATGGGAGCCTCGGTAAGGTCAGTTTTTAGCTGGGTGAAGGCTCCGGCACACACGTCGTCCCAGTCAAAGGGCTGTCCCTTGTCAGTCAGTCGATGGAGGGGTTTGGCAATCGTGGCGAAGCCCCGGACGAAACGCCGGTAATAGGACGCCAGGCCCAAGAAGCTCCGCAGTTCGGTGACGTTGGCAGGGGGTGGCCAATTCTGGACTGCGGCCACCTTAGCGGGGTCGGTAGCTACCCCGTGCGCGCTGACCACATGGCCCAAGAACTGCGTTTCTCTTGTCAGCAGGCGACACTTGGCAGGGTTCAACCGCAACCCAGCCTGACGAATGGCTTCAAAGACCTCTTGCAGGTTACCCAGGGCTCGGTCAAAGTCGCTGGCATGCACCAGCAGGTCATCCAGGTATACCACACAACGACTCCGTGGTATTTCAGCCAGTACCCTCTCCATCAGCCGTTCGAACGTCGCTGGTGCATTACAGAGTCCAAACGGCATAACACGAAACTGCCACAGTCCCTGTCCAATGGTAAAGGCAGTCTTTGGTCGTGCGTCAGGGGCCAACTCCACCTGCCAGTAGCCACTACGCAGATCAAGGGAACTGAACCAGCTGGAGCCTGTGATATGGTCGAGGGCGTCATCTATGCGAGGGAGGGGGTAAGAGTCCTTCTTGGTCACCGCGTTGAGACGTCGATAGTCCACGCAGAACCGCCAGCTGTCATTCTTTTTTCGAACCAGGACAGCTGGTGCGGCCCACGGACTGTCAGAGGGCTCAATTACCCCAGCAGCAGCCATCTCCCTAACTTTGTCTTCTGCCACCTGTCGCTTGCCGAGGGCCAGCCGGTGAGGCCGCAGGCGGATGGGTTGGGCGGTACCGGTGTCAATGGAATGCTGAACCAACCCCGTCCGCCTACAGTCCTCATCCTTTGCTGCAAAGATATCTGCATAGTCCTCTAGGAGGTGCCTCAACTGGCCGCACTGCTGTTGGTCAAGGCCATCACTGCTGCGGCGGCAGAGTTCCCTCACCGCCTCAGACGTCTCCGCCGATGTATGGTTGGTAGGCTGACCTGGCATGGAGTCGCTGGTGGCAGCTGTTTGGCAGCTGGCTTGCTGGTCTCTGACCTTTGTGTTCTTGTCCTGGCCGGCCTGGAGCGCCACAGTCTCCCCACCAAGGGTGATGGCTGCCCTCAGGACATCAACATAGGCACCCCAACGGGACAACAGGTCCAGGCCGATAATGCACGAGTCCTGAATATTGGCAAGCCAGAACTCGTGCTCCGCCTCCTGGTTCCCAGCCTGGATCCGCAGATGCTTCTTCCCCTTTGTAGCAGCCTTCTCCCCTGTCACCGTCACCAGGTTCGTGTCTGACTTTGCCCATGCGCCGGAGAGCGTCCCCATGGTTCCTGGAAGGACGCCAGGACGCACCAGTGAGACGGTAGACCCCGTGTCTACTAGAGCTTGGCAGGGTTGGCCATCAAGCCAGCAGTCCAAATACAGTCCCTTAGTGTTGCCTACACGACCAATCAACAGTTCTTGGCTTAAGGGAGGGGCCAACGATTGGGGTGGCGGGCCCCTCACTGCGCCACCCCCCCGTCGTTTCCCGTCTGCTGTGGTGCTCTGGAGACTGGTGCTGGTGCTGGGCAGTCACGGGCAATGTGACCAGGTTCGTCACAACGATAGCACCGAAGAGTGGATCGAGGTCGACGGTTCCCAGCTGGGGCTGGCCGCCGCTGAAACTGCACCTGACAAACTGGCTCGGCCTCCTCACCCTCACAGTCGATGGCCCGGACGTGTGGAAGGGACAGCCGTGGGGCAGCCTGAGTGCAGAGCACCGCCTCTGCCCGTACCGCTTCTTGAAGAGCCCCCTCCAGGGTTCTGGGCATGGTGAGACGCACATGCTGGCGTAGCTGCTCTGGCATAAGCCCCTTGAGGAATGCATGGAGAGCCAGCTCCCCTCTTGCAGCGGCGTCGAACGTTGGATAGCCATGGCGAGCGTAGAGCTGGATATCTGCGGCGAAAGCGCCCAAACTCCCTCCCTCCTGGCGGCGACAGCTGGCTAGCCTGTCTCTACTCTGGTCAGGGAATGGTGGCTGCCCGAACCGCCTCTCCAAGGCCCCGGTCAAGGTCTCCAGGTTCCGCTGTTCTCCCGGGGTCAGATCCAGGAGCACCTGCAGCGCATTTCCCTCCAGCGCCAGGGCAAGATGAGTGGCGGCTTCCTCGCTGCTCCAACCACCATGCCACACTGCCAACTGGAACTGGGCAAGATATGGCTCCAGGAGCGTCTCTCCATTGAACTTGGGCACCTTCGCTGGTGTTCTTGGCATGGCAGTGGAACGGGGCAGGATGGCCCCAACATCCACCTGTGGGGACGCCCCAGGTAGGTCAGGTTGGATGTCCACAGCTATGGCTGTGTGTTCTGTGGTTCCACTCCCGGCCTCTAGGGGGCGACAAGGCCGTGGCACACTGGACCCATCAGCGTGGGACGACGTTCTTGCCCTGGAACGCTCCATCTTCAGCCTACGTTTCTCCAGGTGTAGCTGAGTCCTCTTAATGGTCTCTTCAAGATCTGCGATTTCTTCCTCCATCCTGCGTGGTTGCGCCATCCCACTTCTGACACCAATGTAACGATGGCGCTAGGGGTCTATATTGGAGTGGATGCGTAATAATCGGACGCAGAGAAGAAGACCTTTTTATCCTGTGTCCCATACACCGCTCGACTACAGGTTTTATTACTACACCACCAATCACATGTGAATGCCAACAACAAGTCATTAACTCACATACAATTCACAGTTATGGCAACAACGATAACTTATAGTTACTAATATCCATACATCATCCACTGACAAACCTAATTGACAGAACAACAACACTCAACTCAAACATGCATACAACATTAACCAAACATGAAACAAGTATGTGAATTGCGCCACCCACAATCCTTTGCGCCAACAGCGCGAGTTAACACGCGACCAATCCGTGGGTCGCTACAATACTAAGGGTACATAAACTAGCAATACCAAGTGTAATGTAATTCAAATAAAATCTACAATAAAATAAATTATAAGTTGCCGTAATTTACAATATAAAATACAAATATTACAGAAAATACAAATGGTACAGATGCAGTTTGTAATGTAGTGCAAAATGCTAATTGTTTTAAGACATGAAGTCATTAAAGTCAGCGTGAACTCTTGGCCTTGTTGAGGAGGCCAACAGCGGAAGGCATCACCTTCTCCGCAGTGCGGATGATACGCTGCAGCCTGCTCTTGTCATTGGCAGTGGCAGCAGCGTACCAGATGGTGATGGAGGAGGTGAGGACGGACTCAATAATGGCTGTGTAGAAGTGCACCATCATTGTCTTTGGCAGGTTGATTTTCTTTAACTGCCGCAGGAAGTACATCCTTTGTTGTGCTTTCTTGGTGAGCGAGTTGATGTTCAGTTCCCACTTGAGGTCCTGGGAGACGATAGTGCCCAGGAAGCGGAAGGACTCCACAGTGTTGACTCACACAGGGTGATGGGGGTATTCTTCCTGAAGTCCACAACCGTCTCCATTGGTCTTGAGAGCATTGAGCTCTAGGTTGTTCTGGCTGCACCAGGTCACCAGGTTGTCAGCTTCCCACCTATAATCAGACTTGTCTCCACCAAAGATGAGCCCAATGAGGGTGGTGTCGTCCGCAAACTTCAGGAGTTTGACGGACGGATGACTGGAGGTGCAGTGTCGTAGCTGTTGAGACGGAAACAGTTGCATACTTCCTGTTGTAAAACACACAAATAATAAAGTTTCCACACAAACTTGAAGGGTGTATCAACCTATAATCTATGTGTGAAAACCAGCTCTCCACACAAAAAGCTGCTCATTATCTGCACCGTGGCTAACAGCTTTACTAATATGCCTTTTATTAGATGCTATTCTGAGACCATTACATTCTTTGTTGTTTTCTTTAATGGCATTTTTCTATTCATCAATTAAGCCTACCGCGTGAAAGAGGCTTGTCATTTTTCCAGACCTCTCACTTAAGACAGACTGCACATTTACTAATCAGAGATCCACCAGAAGATTCTACTCTGCAGCTGGGATATAAACATTTGACTTCCTGGCTTTTAACTCATGAGCAAATACGACTCTGTAAACACTGGTGTCTGGGGATAATGGTGATGTTTTCATGGTGGTAGTGGCTTTTTATTTTAATAGCGCCATGCTGTGAATGTTGATGGAGCGCTGCTTTTGGAGATTGTGCTCAGACTACAGTGTATTCTCACCACTTAGAGCTCCGGAGTTATGTTACACAATATCCAGAATCATGCAGGTTTAATAATGCAAAACCACATGTAGCTAATGTCTGACCGTGGCAAGGTAGACTGTCACTGTTACTGATTTGAATGTATATCTTGGCCAGACAATCCCACTAGCTTCCTTTCTAAATGATCCATGTATACAGGAAGTCTGTTCAAATGTTGATATTTACTTAGTATTTGGTCATTGTTGACATGTGTAGGGGTTTGCAGATGGGTGGTGGAACAGGGGCGGGGCTGGGGAGGAGCAGTAGGAGGTGCCAGGGTCTCCTAATGGTTTAGTCCTTTTACTAGACTCAAGGTAATTGGCTTGTGTAAAGTGGCAGGATGCACTCCATACATCCTGCAGGAAAGGAGGCTTAATGACTGTGACAGGGGCCATCAGATTTGTATTGATTTCCTGTGGCAGGTCAGGCCCCGCCTAGAGGGGGGAGAGGAGAGGGAAGAGGGAAGAGGCCGTGTGCTGAGGAACAGCCACTGTAGGAAGGGACAGGGGGGCCAGATTTACAGTGGAACTGGAGAGGAAGGAATAGAAAGAGTGAGAAAACGAGGAGAGAGATGGAGAGAAAGAGAGAAGCAAATAAGTGAGAGAGTGAATGAAGACAGAGAAAGAGAGAGGTGAGGTCAATTATAACATGGAAAGGAGAAAGAATGATTCAGAAGTGGGTAGGGAAAGAATGTGAGAGAGATAGCTAGAAAGAGGGTGAGGTGAATCGGAAAAATAGAGGCGAGGAAGTACATAGAAAGGTGTGCAGAACAAGTGCTTGGTGCTAGAGTGTTTATGTACGTGTGTAGCAATAAGTGATGGTGGGAGTGTGAATGCACACACTGAGAATGGTATAGACAGATAGCAAGACAAGTTTAAGGTTGTGTGTTCATGCAATCAAAGAGAGCTGTGCAGACAGGGAGAGAGGCGTCTGTGGAGACAGAACTGGGAGGACAGACTGAAGGAAAAAAGGTGTGTCTTTGTGTGTATAAGAGGGAATTGCAGAGCTTTATAGAAAAATGTGGTGTGTGCGTATGTGTATATGTATGAAGTGGGAATGGTACAGCCATAAAAAGAAGGGTGGTTTGAGTGCGTGTGTGTGTGTGTGTGTGTGCAGAGGGAACAGTAAAGACATATTAAAAAGTGTGTGTCTGTATTGCAGTTTATGTCGGTGTGTAGAACACTAAAGGCCTGCCTGACTCAGTCTGTCATAGTGGTCATCTCTATAGCAACTCTCCTTCTGTACCAGAAAGGATCGACTCACAACACAGCAAAAGCTAATATAATAAAATGTTGGCATGGATGAGAGGGACACTGATGAGTTTAAATGGAAGTAAATATTCTAATTACATTTATGGTTTTAATTACAACAGGGAGAATTTAATTTGAGGAGATGTGTCCTGGTCTATACGATCCAAGAGGAATGCTCACTGTAACATGAAAGCAATTTGTTCCTGCTCTGCCTTCATTTTCACCCC
The DNA here is from genome assembly GCF_021917145.1 of Hypomesus transpacificus. Lineage (NCBI taxonomy): Eukaryota > Metazoa > Chordata > Actinopteri > Osmeriformes > Osmeridae > Hypomesus > Hypomesus transpacificus. The sequence goes on from NC_061060.1 coordinate 9,740,611, forward strand.
AGGAACTGCCCTGATAGCACAATGAAATTAACGTTTGGAATAAATGTTGGTGAAATTGAATAAGGAACGCCCTCTGTCTCTCTCATTCTTACTCCCATCCTCTCTCTCTCCTTTCTGCCCTGGCTCCTCTCGCTTGCCTCTTCTTTCTACCCCCTCCTCCAATCCTTCACTTTCTCTCTTTTGCTAAACCACCTCTATGTCCCCTCGCTTACACCCTTTTCCCGCTATCCCTCCCTCCCTCCCTCCCTCCCTCCCTCCCTCCCTCCCGTTCTCTCTGCCACACTGCCCAGATGAGTTTGCTCTGCACCTTACAGAAATGACAAGGCGTTCTTGTCATGTTTCGCCTGAGGTCAATAGGAGTTTGCGGCTCAATTTTCGCGAGTGCATGAAACGCCTGACATTTGGAGGAGATGTGAGTGAGAAGCAGGGGTGCTGGGGAGCCAGGGCTAGCCGTCCTTATCTTGCTGCTCATCATTCTGATATGTCCGTCTCTGGAAATACTGGCTGGCTTTCTCTGGGTCTATAATTTGAGCTATGCCTGCTTATTAAACATGAATGCATTTTCCTCCCCATGAATTAGAATCGGGATTGGAAGTTATTTTACAAAGTCTCCCATACTTCCCTGAAAACTAACATTAGGACCTTTTCATTCCCTGGGTATGGATCTAGGGCCAACGTTTCTGAAGAAAAATGAAAAGAGAGGGTGGGAGTGTGTGTGTATGTGAGAGAGAGAGTGAGAGAGAGCGGGATTGTGACAACCATAGAGGCTAGAAATAACTGTATTGAAACTATGCTCATGCTATTTTACTGTAATTACTGACTAAGTGGTTCTACTCCCGGGCTCTGTGCGGTATCATTCCTGCCAGGAGTTCATTTCAGTTATTCTTCTTTGACATTTCATTAGTGTCTTGTATGAACAAAACAACACAAAGAAACACATGGAGCATTCTGAAGCTTAAACTAGATTATATTCAAACCATACTAATGTAGGAATGTCCACTGCAAGCCTATCACTTTCAACACCAGAATGAATCATTTTACTTTCATGTCTGCCGTGAATCCAAACAGGAATCATTAATTTTTCTGAGTTTTCATCTGAACTGCAGATGTTTGAACAGAAATAGATCATAGGAAAGATCCTTTCTTGTTTGGCTTGTAAAGTGTCTAGATTTTGGTGTAATTGCTCATGGAATGAAAACTTGTTCGTATTGGATAATGTCCCTCTTCTCTCCTCTCTGTGAGGGATTGATTGACAGCACTGTAGACTGAAGGATTAGCTCCAAAAAACACCTATCCATTTAGAATGTCGCATAGACTAGCACTAGAAGATAGTGCCATTGAGTTATTGAGTGTAAGTGCTGCATCTCTTAACCCCTTCTCCTGATCCCATTTGAAACGTGACACCTCAAACCTGCACTGTACTCTGTTAGCATTTTCAATTTGTAACCCTGCTAGCTGTGTCTGTGTCTGTCTTAACCCCTCAGTAATGTATTTTATTTCATATATAATCTCCTGTAAATTACTCTTCTGTTATGATTACTAGTAGAGGTTCTGGTGTTCTATGTGATACGTACAGGTTCGGTCTCACATCACCTTTGGCATTTTCTCTTTTCTCTCGAGGCAGTATAGGGAACCAAACAGTCTCTCTTGACCTCCTTCACCTCAACTCCATCAAGACATTTATGAGCCTTTACTTGTCTGTCAAGGACTACCAAGAGAACTACCGACTGATTCTTGAGAGCGTGTCATTGTTTGTCATTCAGGAAGCCACTATATCATTCCTATAATAATGTATCAAACTACTGACATCCCTAGTCTCCTTTTCTCATCACTCTCACCAGAAACATGGTGGCCCCTACTGGCTTTTGAAAGATGTAGCCTATGGCGCCTGCCAGTTCTTTGTTAAAAGCAGCTCTGTCCTCAATGACTTACATGTTGCCTTGAACTCTCCACCATTCTCCTCTGTTCTCCTCTTTCAGCTCAAGTTAGAGGACCCAAAACCCCAGCTAATGAGCAACTGAAGGCCCTGTGTGCAGTGTGCTTTCGCAGCTGCAACAAAAACAAGGATGGAAAAAAAACAAGGATGAAAAAAAAACATTGCAGCCTGGAGCTGTGAAAATGTAAGCTAAGTGCTAACCTTGGTGGCCTAATGGCTCTAAATAGCGTCTGAATGTCAGTTCAGGTCCAGAGAAGGGCAGCCTCAGCCTCAGGCTAATGGGAAATGCGCTGGTTTGAACTTGTGAAAAGGACTGGGCAAGGGGGAGAAGCGTCAGATGGATTAAAGGGGCTGGATGGAGCTAACCGCTGTGAGGAAATAGATGTGGTGTGCTGTTGTGCCACGGGGGGGGGGGGGGGGGGGGGAACTGTGTAAACGCCCAGCCCCAAACACAGACCCTTCCAGAAACAAAACCCAAAAGTCTGGAGCTGCATGTGCAGACAGTGACCTGCACCAGCCACGTGAGGTACTTTTCCTCACCCACCCCTTTGTGTGGGAATGGAGAGGAAACAACAATGGCATCCTCATCTAGGGGTTTGTATCCACACAGGGCCACGGGTGCGTGCCTCCACATAGTCTGCTAATAAGGCATGACATCGTCAACTGTGACAGTGCAAAAAGGATTGGATGAGCCAACAGTGGGAGGCCTGCGAGGACAGAGCTGGTGTTGAGGAGTTCAGCTTCTCTCCGCCCTAGCCTCCAGACTGTAGTCAGCTTGTGGCACACAGGCAGCAGGCTGGTGAGATGGAGCGACGCGCTGCTCCGAGGAGCAGGGAGCGGAGGGGAGGGAGAGGAGTCCTGTAAGTGGTCTTTAATTGAACGTCCTCTCCTAAGGCTCTCCAGAAGGGCTGTGGGGAGAAGAGGTCCAGCTCTGGTTGGCCTGCTCTACTGGTTCAGATGATGATGCCAAGAGGTGAATAATGCCTTTTTCCAGCTAAATCCAGATGTGAAGTCTTCATTAAGAGACGCGTTTCCTCCTGAGATGAGTAAAAGGCAATGAGGCGAGGGAAAGACATGATTTACAGGATTCTGACTCCACAATCTATCTCATTTTCCCTCACATTAAGCTTTAAAAGCAAGCGCTCCTCACCAGTCGTGGCCATTTATTCGTCAATAAAGAGCTGGAGTATCACATGCAAATGAGATTAGCTGGGAACATTGTGACGAGGGAGTGTCTGATAGCATGGTGGACAGGTGCTGGGTTCTAGTGGTGGCATTGTCAAAGGGGCCTCTCTCGCTAGGCATAATAAGCCTTATCACAACCAGCTCTTGAAATTGTGCATCCAGAATGTTTTATTCATTTTGCAGTCTGAGTGCTATCAGCTGTCGGATATTTTAATAAACACATTTTTCTGTTGTGACTTCATTTTTTGCCAAACAATTTTCTCCGTCCTGTTTTGAAACGGGTGTGGCTGTGGGTTCTTTTTCTTTTATCCAAATATTTTTCCCCCATTTCCAGTCCTCAGTTTCCTTAGTTTGTTATTTGGGACACTGATGAAAAAGGACTGGTAGAAAGGAAACGTCGCTCTCTCCCATTTGAAAGCATTGTCTGTGTCATTGGGCTTTCAAAGTGTTTTATCAGCAGAGCGCAAAATGGTTGTGTGAAATTTGCTGTGCAGGCTTTATGGAATTGGCAGCGGAAGGAGTCTATTCTTCTCAAGATGTCTGGCTCAGGGGCGTCAAATTTCAACCATTTTGACTCTGCTTGCTTGTATTTCTTATTTAAATGAAGGGGGTCTGATGATGGGGATCTTACAGGCCCTCGGTACTGGAAGGGCTTTTTCATACTCTTACTGTCTCTTTATTTCTCTTCCTGCTGATATAAGCCAACTTTGAAGTCAGACTCTAGTAATGGAAAAACCTCCTGTGTCTTTCGAAACATCTCGCCCTGTGTAAAATGCACCTTTTTTTCCTTGCCTTCCATTAACGATAATGGGATTTTCGGAATAAAAAACAAGAAGTTGCAACAACAGAATGCCTAGAAACTTGCCCTGCGTTTTACAACTGCCTATGTAAGCTAATGACAAGTAGCTTTAAGGAGAAAATAAAACTGAGGTTTAAACATTCAAATTGTAACATTTCCAAACGTAACATTGCTGTCTGTAGGTGCCTGAGCACAGGCTTCAGGACAGGTATAGTTGTCATTGTTTGAGATACGGACTGAGACTTTATTCTTCTGGGCCAGAGCTTTTTTCTCAGCAGGTGACAGCTGAGGACTGCTGTGCCAAGCCTGTTCACTTGGGGACAGAATGATGACTTAAGCTTCGAAAGAAAATAAATACAGAAATACCTGAGTCACCAAAACTTTTACTGATGGAATTCATGTGGAAAAACCCTCTGTCACTTTCTTTTCCATGACAAGTATTCTACTAGAAAACTTTATATTCAATGAAAACAATGAATCAAAATTCCATTCTCCTATAAAAAAGTGTATTTTTATTCTGTCATAGCACAGTTTTCCCCCCTAGTAGTGAGACATTACCTAATGAATGGTAGCCATGGCCATATAAAGGGGCAGGATATCTGTTGCTGTGTGCGTGGACAGAGGCAGATGTGAAGGCTGCACCAAGCTATATAAGCTGCTTTATTTATAGACTTCCTTTATTGCCTCCAATGGATCACCGCTCTGAGGTTTTTCGTCAAAAAAATCAATGACCTGATTGCATTTGTTTTTCTTTCTTTAACCTTGGGTAATTTCATTGCTCAAATGAAATTCCTTCCATCCCTTCTCCCTAAATATCATTCATTCTGAAATGTCACTGGGAAATTGGGGGGGGGGAGGTGAATGAGGTGGCTGCATCTGTGAGGCAGCAATGTTTCTGTCAACATAATTCAGTACCACACTTTGCCCGCAGCGGCTGCTTCCTGGCCGGTGCTGAGCACTGGCACCTCAAGGACCTCAATGTAAAGCTGGAGCTCTAAAAGCTCCTCGGAAAAACACCCAGGGAGGTAGACGGTAGAGACGGGATAACCTCACCATTTGTGGAAGGAGTGGTGAGGGGTGGTGAGGGGTGGTGAGGGGTGGTGAGGGTTGGTGAGGAGTGGTGAGGGGTGGTGAGGGGTGGTGGGGGGTGGTAAGGTGTGGTGAGGAGTGGTGAGGGGTGGTGAGGGGTGGTGAGGGGTGGTGAGGGGTGGTGAGGAGTGGTGAGGGGTGGTGAGGGGTGGTGAGGGGTGGTGAGGAGTGGTGAGGGGTGGTGAGGGGTGGTGAGGGGTGGTGGGGGGTGGTGAGGGGTGGTGAGGGGTGGTGGGGGGTGGTGAGGGGTGGTGAGGAGTGGTGAGGGGTGGTGAGGGGTGGTGAGGGGTGGTGGGGGGTGGTGAGGGGTGGTGAGTTGTGGTGAGGGGTGGTGAGGAGTTGGGAGTGGTGAGGCGTGGTGAGGCGTGGTGAGGAGTTGTGTCTGTGGAATTTGGGAACATCAGGGTTTTAGTGACAGCGAGCACTGTGCTGTATGTCAGTGCAAGGACAATGCAAGTGTCCTGAGTCTGTGTGGGCAACTGACTGTGGGGGGGCTCCCTGATAATGCCGAGCTCCATTCAAATTCAACTTGACAGTCTTGATTGGATGAAAGACTGATGAAAGGAAACGGAAGAAAGAAATGGATTGTGAATGTGATACAGTAATAAAGCCTCTATGTGTGTGATGTATATTAAGATGCAGTCTTTCAGAGTAATGTGCCGCCTTTGAAGGGACGCTGTTGAGAGGAGGAGACAGATGTGGAGCTGGAAGGAGCATTTTTCATTGCGTTTGCTCGCGGAGGAACGAAGAAAAATGTTGCCCATGGTAGGCATGGCTATTTTCAGCCTAATGTCACCACCATGGTTAAACCTGTCACTGCAATAAAGTGAATATAATTGGAAGTAAATCTCATAAAAAGCATGCTGTTCCAAGCAGAGGGACACAATTTAAGGTGTTTATTCATTGAATTGAAGAAGAAAAAATATTAAATCATTTATAATGACGGCAAGTCATTAAAAATTACATTTTAAATCATCCAGTTTTGTCATTGGTTTATTAGTAAGATATCTTTCTGTTATTCTGATAGTATTTTTCCTCCATGGAAAAGCAAAAACTGCAATCTCTTTGACCAGACTCCCCATCATTAAGTACTGCAGCCCTCCCTGGATAAGACTACAGACAGACCATATGCCCCGCCTGATCAGAGAGGTTATGGTTGAAACTGCAGGTGTGCACCAGTAGTGCATTAGCCTATCAGCCACTTTTTTATGTATCGGCATCTAGAGATTCCCGCATCCACCACTAATGGCGATTTATCTCTTAGAATCCTAAATGCCCTGCTATCCCTCGACCATGGGGAGGCAACCATCCACATGACCAGAGAGAGCATGAGGAACAGTACAGACAGTGCTTCTGGGTCCAGATAAGAGGATCTACACTCTCCAATCATTCCAACATGATCATCTGACTTTGGGATGACAGGACCCCAAAAATAATGAGTCGGCCCTTTATCAGAGAAGTGCACGAGTCCCCCCACATCAAACCAAGCTTCTAGGCTGAGAGAAGGAGCTCTCTCACTGATGAAGATACTGCAGTCTCACAGGGAAGCCATCAAAAATGCAATTCCATCTCATGGCTTTACAGTACAGTGTAAATAATATTGATGAGCTGTATTTCTTACTGTGACGTATCAGCGGCCTGTCGGGAGTTCTGCTGTGCAGATATATATGGTGATTCTCTTGGACAGCTAGTGTGGGCAGTAATCTTACCTCCTAAGGCTTTATCAAATTAGAAATAAGAGTTCAGTTGGCCTTGGACCGGGCTCTGCTCTGGTCAGTTTGGTGTGTTGGTTATGTATGTTTCAGACCAGAATGGAGGATGGAAAGCTGAAGATGGTGAACTGTGCGTGAGGAAAATGCATTCAGTACTATATTCTGCAGCAAACAACAAATAGATCAATACAGATAATTTAATAGTTGTGTCCCTCGATCCCAGCTCACAAAGTTGTTCAGAGCAAAACACATCTGTTCTGTACATCTTGTAGAATGGATGCATTGAGATAATACAAAAAAGAAAACTACAAATGGTTAACCAAATTGCAGGCACGTGGTTGGAAAGCTAAATAGATTCTGATGCTCTGTTGAAACTGTATTCAGTCTCACAGTGTCATGAAGGCACTTTTAATGTAGTTAAAAGCAGATTTAATGGTCATGTTTATGGGCTTTGGAATCAAAGATGGAATATCTCAAGGTGCAATAACACAGGGTGTCATCATAATTATTCATGAAGAGCGATAAAGTTTTGTGGCTGTGTTTCACAACTGGGGGAAAAAAGGATTTTAGAGATTAATCGTGGCGCTGATCGGCGACAGCCTCAGACTACAGTATTCACCTGTTGCATGCTGGGTATTCAGACAGGGATCATTACCTGAGAAAATGACCTACAAGCTACAAAAGCATTTAACCCCCCGAAGACCCCCAACTCATGGACGTCAAAGACAAGTACAAGCATCATCTACAGTTACTGGAGTATTGTCATGCCGTCAGGGGATGGAAGGTTCATGTAAAGTGTTCCTCTGGCTTCAGTAGACCCGGGTGATCCAGTGTCTCGTCAAGGTGTTCCATGAGGCATGTCGTAAAGATGCACAGGACCAGGATACGTACACACACACATACAAATAAACACATGCATGCACACACACACACACACACAGTACAAACACTACTCCCTTTGCCTCCCTTTTTCACTCATGCACACAAAGACACATTCTCTCTCTCTCTCTCTCTCTCTCTCTCTCTCTCTCTCTCTCTCTCTCTCTCTCTCTCTCTCTCTAACACACATACACACACACAAAACATCTCAGGGCTTCTCACTTAACCTCCTTCAGCAGGGTCCACGCCATGTGTGAGCATGAATAATGTATCCATGGCGATGAGGGAGAAGGGTGGCAGGAAGGACACAGTAATGGAGAGTAGGCACTCTGAGATGGGCGCTCAATGTGTCTCACCACCTCTGCTGGGCACAGCGCCGTTCTGCCGGACTGGCCAGACATTTATTCAACTTTAGGTCGGCACTTTATTAATCCCAAGGGGAATTGTGATGTTCCAGCAGTCCAGATGAAAACAAAATCGCACTCTAAGTAAAATCAGCTCTAGAAATGAACGTGTTGCCAATACAAAATACAAAGGGGCTGTACATGGGAGCACAAAACACATACGTGCAAAGCAAACCAGTGTGACGTCGGTGACACACATACTGCATGAACATGCTGTGAGGCTCCTCCGGGACGGGTGCAGCGGTGGGGGGAGGTGATGCTGGGTCGTAGGGGGAGGTAGTTGGGGGGTGTTGGAGGGAGGGAAGGGAGGGAGGAAGGAAGGGAAGGGGAGGGAGGGAGGCAGGTTGGAGAGAGCAGGCAGGGCTGTTATCAAACCTGTCAAAGAGCAGGTTCTTCTCATTGGCAATGTTCCCTCAGCTGGTCCATCCTTAGACAGATTGAAGCCAGGGATGTTCCTCAGCCTGCCTCCTCAGTGTCCCGCTCATCCCAGGGGACAGGACCTTTGGTGGGTCGAGGGTGAGAGGTGCACGGGACTGTGGTTACATCTGCCAAGTGGTGGGAGCACTGAGGAAATGTAAGCATCCTTGATGTTTGGAATACAAGTCCAATGTCTTGTCATCCCCCTGGTTGAAAACTTCACAAATGATCTCACACGGTGACTCCTGAGGATGAGGAAGGTGAGAGAATTTGGTCAAATCTGCTGTCCGTCCTTGCTGTGAAGCTGTGGAACAAGAATCCAAGAGTGGGAGCCTCTGTGGTTGTTTGCTCTTTCGCGCAAGCAAAACATTTCGATGCTTCATGTTTGCTATCTACTCACGTTAGCTGTATTTGTGTGGGCGGATTAACTATGCCCCTGACACATTTTTACAGTCTCTGCTTGAATCAACATCAAACTGTTGCCTGGCAAGACAGTGACGAGTTGGTGAACGAAGACCCAGGCTTGGATTAAGAGCTGCCTACTCGTGATACCATCAAAGATGGTTGGAGTTATTGGTTGGGGGCCTGCATATGCCTGCGGAGGCTTGGTTGCAGACAGCAGTAGTCTAATGGCTGAGAAAGGTATGCATTATTCCGTTAGCATGCTACTGTAGCTGCTGTGTTGGGGTCCTGCTAGGGGACTGCTGACACGGGCCAGAGTAACAGAGAGTAACAGAGAGTGACAGCCGGCTCTCCCAGCGCTTCACTTCTCATTCTACACACCCCAGCTTGATGGGAGTTGTTGGGCTTGTGCTGCTGCTGCCTGCGTCTTCTTGAGATCTCCCTCTGTCTCTCTCTCTCTCTCTTCCTCTCCCTCTCTCTCCCTCTCTCTCTCTAAGCCTCAGAGGAGCCCTGCTCAGCCTATGTGCGTGTGTGCGATCTCATGCCAGAAGACACCAGTGTCTTTAATGCATGTTACATAAGGTATTCAGGCAGGCTCTTTTATTCAAAGCCATATACAGAGAGGGATTTGAACCTGAAACCTCTGGATCTTCAGGCAAAGCCTCTAGACAACTGAGCTAAACCCGATGTTGTTCGTGTTGTAGTTTTGTCAGCATCTGAATTAATCTCTGGTTAATCGCTAGCCACTTTTAAGACTGATTCAATCAAGTCAACCCCCTTGTCACCCACCCCCACCAAAAGCTATTTCATGCTCCCAAAACACTGTTGACACTTATCGGAATGAGCGCACGGCAATTTCGAATGACAAAATGCTTCATTATCTTGGCAGAGAGGAAGTGACAGTGGGGTTAACTCAGTGGATGATGAATAACATAGTGTTGTGAGGCGCAGCTCAGCATGCTGTCCTATTTAAAGTGACAGCCCTTTTCTGTCTCCTTGATTCTGCAGTGAACTCTGAGGCCCAGGCCTTGTTGGGCCGTCCAGCAGGACTCCTGAGTGGTTTCTCTGTCGCAGCACTGCAGGCCCCCTCATGTGCTGCCCACTCTGGAGTCTGTGGTTTTCACAGTCCAGTTTGCCCCTGCCCCCGAAGACCTGAGCAGCTGGGATGTTGGCTAAAACACTGTTACAGTGGCAGCTAAATGTTCGGGGACAGGGGATGATGATGAAAATGGAGGGGGAGAAAGGGGTGAAGAGTTCACTAACATCCAGTGACACGGTGGTACACTTCAGAGTGGCCTCTGAAGGACATTGCCTCTCCTCTCTCTCCCTCCCCCCTACCTCCCTCCATTCTTCTCTCTATCTTTTTTTCTGGTCCTTTGTTATGGTATTTTTTTGTTATGGTTTAATTCGATTTAAAATGTCTGTAAAAATCACTCAAAGCTGTTCCAGTAAATGCTTCGTGATTTGAAAAAATAAACTTTCTCACGCTTTCTTACAAACAGACTTTGTTTATTCACTTCTTTCCTTTCTAACTTACTCTCTTCTGATGTGGGGCTAGATAATTAGCATTTTAGGTATTTCTTAGGTAAAACAGATTCACAGTGCTAACACCATTGTGGTTTCAAGTTGTCAAATAATGGAACAGAGGAAGTGGAGATAGAAGGAAAAGAAAGAGGTTACGAAGAGAACGACAAGGATGAGAGAGAACCTCATTTTCTCAGATGAAACTGTAATGTAAATTATGAATGTCAGTTGCCGCTCTGGAAAATAGCTAATCTCTCTGCCTTTCTGCTTGCCGGTACCAGAGCATTAAACTTTCATGGTTGTGTTTTCAACAGTTTTGGAGCATATATTTTTATGTCCACTCCCTGACTTTTGGCCTTCTCTGTTTTGGTAGCAAAATGACAGAAGTTTACATCGAGCTGCATGCATGGAGTCAGGTGGCTGAGCGGTTAGGAGTCGGGCTAGTAATCAGAAGGTTACCGGTTTGAATCCTGGCCGTGCCAAATGACGTTGTATCCTTGGGCAAGGCACTTCACCCTACTTGCCTCGGGGGGAATGTCCCTGTACTTACTGTAAGTCGCTCTGAATAAGGGCGTCTGCTAAATGACTAAATGTAAATGCTGCCAACCCTACTAAACATCAACCTCTTATTTCACACTTAACACTTTATTTTCAGTCATGCCCCCCAAAACCTTGCTTGCGGCTGGGCCATATCAAATGGGCTTATGGATGCTCCGTAAAGGTCAGGTCGTGAGGGCGGTGTGTGGGAGAGGAGGATTCCTGTTGCATGTTAACATGGCTGGTAGACCTGGGGCTGGGTCGTTCACTGCCGGGCTGTGCTGGCTCTGCGTTGGGGGGAGCTAATGAAATCCCCTGGCCTGCCACTGTGCTGTGGAAAGGGGCTGGGGTGGGGGGGGGGTGAGGGAGGGAGGGAGGCTGTTAGTGTGTGTGTGAGTGGGCCGGGGCTCATTGACATGCTCTGGGCGTTGTCTCCCTGGTCTGCTGTTTCCTCTCAGAGGCCAGCGCGTTGAGGAATGAGCATGCTGGCTGCTGATAAGGACCGGTTCTGCTACTAGCACCACTGGACAGAGCAGGACAGGGCCAGTCAGATCTGGACAGGATTAGTCAGGGATGGACAGGGTTAGTCAGGGATGGACAGGGTTAGTCAGGGATGGACAGGGTTAGTCAGGGCTGGACTGGCCTACAGCATAGTCATACTCTACTGCTGTCCCCTCAGTGAAAGCAGTGCTAAACCCATGCCATGCACACTGCTGCATGCCACCAGTGGTAGCTTCACTACTGCAACTCCCATGGGTCTGGATGTTGGCTTCCTCAAGTAGCGGGGTGGGGTTTTTGGGATTGGGCCCAGTGCCAAAATTCCAACTCAAAGAGACAGCTGTTTAATGATATGCCTCTCATCAAATATCCTCTGGTCAATTGCAATAACACTCTAAACCTCCAACCTCAACCCTTTTCCTCCTTCATTCCTTTTAGGTGCCCCCTGTGAGGACAGTGCTGCCCCGGCCTCTAACCCTCCCCTTATCTGCCTCTGGAGAGAAACAGAGACGAAGAGACATTTAGACCCGATTCTACGGAAGCTTCAAACCTGCATCCACGTCAATCACGTCTTCACCGCTGGGTAACTAACTTGTGTTGTCTTCCACGTCCAGTTATCATTGCAGTAGATTTGCCAGATTGATGTCTCTTGTGACAGTTTTTATATTGCTGTTTGCTGTCTGTTTATCTGTGGGTTATCCGTGATGCTGACTGTAGTGGTCTGTGCGTCTGTTCTGAGTGAGAGGGGAGCGTTCTCTAGTGTATGTGACGCAGGGTTCAGGAGGAATCTTTGGATGTCCAATCAAAGCGGTTATGTTTTCTTATTTCAAAGAGAGTCAACTGACTTTCATCAAACTACAGGTTCCATCTTAGAAGTATGTCAGACTCACAAATAGTATTTCAAAGTGCTTGTCTGTGAGGGGGAACAGACGCAGAAACGAAATCAATTTTCAGAATGAAATGCTCTCTTGACTGAGAATGGTGCAACTTAAAATCAGATTTCGGGTGACCAGAAGGTCAAATCATTGACATTTCTAGGTTGTATTTCTGTTCTGCTGGTAATCAGTTGTGTGTTTTGGCAGAGAGTTTGTTGCATGTAGCTTTTTACTGGTCAGTCCTCTCTCTGACTCCAATCATTTGTCCTCTGAGCTCAGGCTGATATGGAAAACATCCTGTACTTTTGTCAAGGTGTTGTTGGACATTAGACATGTTTCACTGCCTTTCTCTATCTCGTACTCTCTCTCTCCCACTCTTTCTCTCTATTTCCCTTCTCACAATCTTTCTCTCTCTCTGTGCCTCTCTCTATCCCCCAATCAGCCTCTCTTTCTCCACCTCCTCCTTCTCTTACAGGGCCTGTAAAGCCCCAGATGAGAGTGATATCGCTGTTCATTTGTTTACCCGTCTCACCCACACATGTATTGACTCACATGATCACTCCAAGATGTGAGTGCAGGCTTTGTGCTCGGCACCCCCCCTCCACGTTACAGTACCCCCACCCCCCCTCCACACTACAGTACCCCCCCCCCCCCCCCCACAGCACCCCCCCCCTCTCCAGCACCCCCGCCCCCTCTCCAGCACCCCCCTCACACCTCCACCAATCTCTCTTATAACTCTGAATGTCATCATTGAATCCGCCTCCACAGCCAGTAGTCTTCACAGGCCCATCAGACATGGGCTCTCCTCAGAGCCAGATGAATCCCTCCTGGGTGCTAAGCAAGCTGTCATTTAGGTGTGTTTGACCCACTGCAGCCCATTCAATCAGTGTCTACCCACAAGTAATATCCTTAGCCTGCCCTTATCTCAGCCTCTAAATGAGAGAGTTCCATCCAGCCCAGCTTACCAAGCAGCTCTGCCTGATTCTGAGGGAGGTGGATGGGGGGAGAGGGAGGGCTCTGTAGCTGGAACAGGGAGGAATAGCAGTATTGTGCACAGACAATGAGGTCAGTAGCAAGGACTCTGCCACTGCTGGGTGGCAGCCCATGCCCTGATGCTGCCTGGGGTTGGCGGACTGCGAGGCGTTAGCTGGCCATCCACACAGAGGCTGGCATGTCCCTTCCAACTCGCGCCTCGCAAGGATGTTGCCTCGACTCCACAGCTGCAATAACGGATCCGCCTTTGGAGTCGCAGTCTTTTAAAATCTTATCTCGCTGGGAGACATTTGAAGAGAGCTTGCTCTGCTTCCCTGCCAGGGAGTTATGTTGAGGGAGATAATGTCCTCTGCAGTCCTCCTTATCTGGGCCGGCATTATTGCAGAGAACCATGATTGGTAGCAGTTCATTTAGGATGGAAGTGCACTTTCCTTTTCTTAAAACAAATGAGTGCAACAATCCCTGCTCTCAATTGAACCATAAGACAATTGCTTAATTTGTATGTATGCCCGATAGCTAAAATGAACCACTTTTATTGCCCTCGTTATGTGATAAAGCATATTCAACTGTTTACTGAAGGCTCTGCCAAGCTGCAGACCTCCCACTAAGATTTATTTTGTAACGGCAAGTTACAAATCATTATTAAATGATCCCTTTAACACCATGGGTTCTACCCAGTTTCCAAGTATCAGATGTTTCACAGAACAACATTCTTATATTATAAGTATTCTCTCAGTTTTATCTCCTGATCCTAATGATGTCTGGTTAAGAAAGTAGAGCATCATGATGCTTTTGCCATTTGCTTCGAAAGTTCCTTTGTCTCCTCCTCCTCTCCTCCTCCTCCTCTCCTCCCCGCTCCCTTCCTCCTCTCCTCTCCTCCTCCCCGCTCCCTTCCTCCTCTCCTCTCCTCCTCCCCTCCTCCTCCTCCTCTTCTCCCCGCTCCCTTCCTCCTCTCCTCTCCTCCTCCCCGCTCTTCTCCTCCCCCTCAGTAGCTCTGGCTCTCCCCCAGTGTGTGTGCTCTCCTCTGGGGGTAAGGCTTGTGGAACGTGCTCAGCACAGAAGCCCCTGAGGATGAGCTAATGTGGCATCTTCCCTCTCCCAGGCCTCCAGTCGCCCCATCTCCCACTCCCGTTTCAGTTAGCAGTGTCCGCTCCAAAGGCTGGCTAATGTGGGGGACGGGGGGCGGGGGGCGAGGGGCGAGGGGTGGATGGGTGGCAGGAAACAGACTGGGACTGCTAGTTCTCCAAGCAGTGGACACATCATGGCTATTTGAGAACATTGTACATGTGCGTTGAGGGGTGGTGAGTGTGTTTCATGGAAACGAGAGAAATGAGATGGAGGGTTTGTGTGTTTGTACTAGTGGGTTTGAACATTATGTCCACAAAATGTAAACATTTGATGAGGAACCTTCATCTGCACCTCCCCTGTGTTTCTTGTTTCCTGTATGCTTGCTACTGTGTGCTCAGGGCAGTGTGCATACACTGGTGTAAAATTAAATCCACGTCAGTAGGCAGGCATTCAGATAAGATTAACAGGACTTGACATTTTTCTAGGTTAGAGACAGATGCTTGCTCCAATTCTCTCACAATATTCCCCCCGTCTTCCATCAGCTCTGAAATTACATCCATTTCATTTCACACCAAGGATGTTTCACTCATAACCAACACAACCAAATCCAAACTAGTTCCATTCGGAGCCAAATTAATTCAGTAAAGAAACAGATTTAAATACGATGATGTCCATGATCAAGCAATATTTTGTGTGCAATTTAAGTCAATTAAACTCATCCTCTGAGCTTACCACTCTGGAATGGTCATAAAAGTTGATATGCGCCTCCGTGGGATTTTAGTACACAGTAGTAGTGTTTCCTTCTGTGAAACTGCCTCCTCCGAGCCCTGGGGAAAGAACAGAACTCATTACTGCCATGGTATCAGGGAGGAGGGAGGAGGGAGCCAGGCTGAACAAGGAGCTTCTGTTGGGCTGGTGAAGCTGCCAAGCAATCACGCAGTACCACGCTGTAGAGAGCGGGAGATGATGCGTGATTGCAAGCAAGGTTGACGGTGAAGTCCAAGATTAGAATATTGTGATTTGCCTTCTGGAGGAACAGCTCAGGTCACCTGTAATGCGCAAGTTGTAAATGAGACATTGATGGAATGACCTTGGAATTATTTCAATTGTATGTATAAAGACACTATGGGGCATTATTGACGTCAGTGGTCGATAAAATGGTTTTGATGGTGATTTTTGCATGAATGCATTGGTCGTTACATTGTAATTGTGAATTGCATATCTGAAGAAATGTCAGGGTAATTCATGAGCGAGAACAGTGGACGTGGTGTAGCGTAGTCAAACACCATTGAACGGTCATCATGTTTCTTTCATACCAACTGAGGCAGATAAACTGTAATCATTGTTTCAGCTCTCTCCTTCAGCCTGACCCGAGTGCGAGCAGGCAACCTTAAAGCGTGTGTGTGCGAGGGGATGTGTGTGTGCGAGGGGACGTGTGTGCGAGGGGACGTGTGCGCGAGGGGACGTGTGTGCGAGGGGACGTGTGCGCGAGGGGACGTGTGCGCGAGGGGACGTGTGCGCGAGGGGACGTGTGCGCGAGGGGACGTGTGTGCGAGGGGACGTGCGTTAGTCCAGGTTGATGAAGCTGAACCACAGTGGGTGGCCCTTCACCATTAGGACCTGACAGCGACAGATGATTCCCTCTCAGCATCTTCATGTGTGAGAACCTTTCGTGTAAGGCGGTGCATGGTGTGGCATCCTTATGTGTTGTGAAAGGGGAGGTGTAAATGCATTATGTGAGGGGGTGTGTAGACAGGGGAGGGTTGTGTGAGAGTGTGATTACAGGGTAGTGTTGTGTGAGTGTGTGTGTGTGTAGACAGGGTAGTGTTGTGTGAGTGTGTGTGTGTAGACAGGGTAGGGTTGTGTGACAGGGTGTGTAGACAGGATAGGGTTGTGTGACAGGGTGTGTAGACAGGGTAGGGTTGTGTGAGTGTGTGTAGACAGGATAGGGTTGTGTGACAGGGTGTGTAGACAGGATAGGGTTGTGTGACAGGGTGTGTAGACAGGATAGGGTTGTGTGACAGGGTGTGTAGACAGGGTAGTGTTGTGTGAGTGTGTGTAGACAGGATAGGGTTGTGTGACAGGGTGTGTAGACAGGATAGGGTTGTGTGACAGGGTGTGTAGACAGGGTAGGGTTGTGTGAGTGTGTGTAGACAGGATAGGGTTGTGTGACAGGGTGTGTAGACAGGATAGGGTTGTGTGACAGGGTGTGTAGACAGGGTAGGGTTGTGTGAGTGTGTGTAGACAGGATAGGGTTGTGTGACAGGGTGTGTAGACAGGATAGGGTTGTGTGACAGGGTGTGTAGGCAGGGTAAGGTTGTGTGACAGGGTGTGTAGACAAGATAGGGTTGTGTGAGAGTGTGTAGACAGGATAGGGTTGTGTGTTTTGCTGGATGTGACTGGACGGCAGTATGCTGTCACTCTGATGCATTATGGTTTGCTTTTAGCTAGATGTGTGCCACAGAGGAGGGGAAGTGTAAAGCTATTGATCCCATGTATGTGTGTCTTTGTGTGTGTCTGTGTTTCAGCTTTGTGAGTGTCTACGTGCTAACCCTTGTGCACGTATGTGTTCTATATGTGTGTACAGTGTGTCACAGCACTGAGAGTTTAGCATTCTCCAGGCGTTCTGCTCGGCTTAGCACCTCAGCGCTAATCCCAGTTCTGAGTAATTGTCAGGATGGGAAATAGGGTCCTTCGCTGGCATTGGCTGCTCCTAAAACCACCACCAAATTGCCCTTCATTAGGACCAAGTTAATCCCTACTTAGTGTGGCAGTGGCAGACACTAACACCAGTGAGGAGAGGGTTCCATATGCTCCACTGCTGGGCCTGTGCTGTTGTGTGGGGCAGTGATAGCAGAAGAGAGGTGGGGTGTTTCCAGGGATGCGTCAGCGCGAGACCGCTGCGCCTCCTGCCTCTGGTTCCACGTGTTGTTCGGTGTGACATATTTACATGGAGCTCTTCATCAAATGTATTTGTGAGGCGTTGCTTCCAGACTCCTCTCTCCCCCCGCGGGGTGAACTAATCAATTATGCAATTATACGGTTGATTGAATCTGGTAATATTTTGATATAAATCATCCAACTCACCCTTGATTAGTTAAGGTACTTGACTAGCGTGACTGCAGGATTTCTCACAAAAGGTTTGTACAAAGTATAACTCAATCTTCCCCTGGAAAACGACATTAGAAATGAGTTTGGATGAGTTCCCTGTACCCGTTCTGTCTCTTATCCTCCCCCAGCACCATCCCAGTGTTGAGAAAGAGCAAAGGATGGCACTGCATTATCTTGCTGAAACTGCACAACTAAGTCTTATTTATCCTTCAAAGCACTCGGATGTACGTTGGATCTAAAAATAATTACAGGATGGCAGAGCCTCTGCCCACAGTATCCTGTAGCAGACATAAATCCACCCTTCTTAGTGAGAATGAATCACGGCAGCGAGCCGGTGTGGAAAGTGGGCGGGCTGAGGTAATGTGTCGGACCTTATGCACATTATCCGAAGGAGACACTCGTAAATAACGAAGAGGCTCGCTGACAACTCACCTTGACTTGCTCTAATGTCCGTGATTGAGCTGAGATACCAGACGGCGTGGCAGCCGTGAACGATCACATGTAAATGTATCAAGTGCAGTGATATCAAGTAAATAGTGCCTGCGAATTGCTCCACACTTTGTCAGCAGAAATAAGTGCCGCTGGAATTTACAGTTGGCCATGAGGGATGGCGTGACACACCTGAATGGCCTGTATAAGGGACCCCCCCTGCCCACCTGGATCACGCCAGACTGCCAGACAGCGTGAGAGGCTGTGATGACTTCAGTCTGGGGAGACGTGTTTGGGTGAAGGGCGGGAAATGTGTGTGTTTGTGGGGATAGAATGTTTGGTAGTGGGGGCGGTGATGGCAGAGGAGTTATGTGGCTCTGTGAAATTGAACAAACAAGTTAATACAATCCCCTGGCCGTCTTTCAGCGGGGCGCGTGCTGACGTTGACAGGGGCTGGACGTTATTTGTGTCAGGCGACGAGGCCCGCCGGCTCCCATCACAAACACATAGTTTCCAAATGAAGGTGTTCACCACCCCCTTTATGCTTGGAGTAACTCACCCAGGAGGGATGACAACATCCCACCCCTACACCCCCCACCCCCCACCACTGTCTGGGTCCTGCCTTACTCACATAAGAGCCTGCCATGTTGTGGGGGTCAGGTGGCCGTGTGGCCGGGTGTTCAGGCGGGCGGCCAGCGAGGTGAGACGTGGACACTGGTTGATTGAGAGGCCTGTCACCACACCTACGGCCACAGCTCCTGACAAACTCCTCCACTACCATGAATAATGCCCACCCTGCACTCTGAGTGATGGCCGGTGTAATGGTGCCAGGCAGCATGGCGTGACCAGAGACTGGAGACAGTGAGCAGCTGAGCTAGCCCGCTAGCTCGGTACAGATCAGGGCATGGAGACGGCGCTGCCTCCCTGCTCCACCACTCACAACTCCCTGGAGCCGGTTGCTAAGCTGCGCTCCATCCTAAGAAGAAGCATTGTACGTTACATTAGGGACATTAGGGAATCTTTTTTTTCCCCCCAGACCTGAGAAAAAGTGAATTCTGTCTATTCTTTGAAACATTTTATAAATGGCAATTTTGCAGTCAAGCTGTAACAAACGGACAGGATGATGTAGTCGTTTGAACCCAGGTGCAGGGCTTCTATTGTAAGGCAATCGTTATCAAAAGGATTAAGCGAAAAGCCAGGTCAGGGCAGGCAAGGATCAGGTGATCAGCATTTATACCCATGGTTGGGTCAAAGCAGGAATCAGACTCGGGTCTCACAGAAGGAGAAGTCATTACACAGGAATTAGGATCTAGAAAATAAATGCTTACAAATGCAGGTTAGGAAGACAAACAAGACTTGGCACCGCACTGAAGGGAGTGCAGGTATTTAAACATAAAGAGATTGTGACATGTAGTGTGAAACATCTGTGGAGAGTGAATGAGCAGATTAGGTAAATGTAATGCGGGTGTGAGGAACGATAAGGATGAGGAACGATAAACTCAAAACCTGGGGGCTGCGCTGAGTGTGCGACTGTTACACAAGCAGTTCCTATTTTACTGTATGTGCTTTGAGCAGGGTGCAGGTGATGTGGGGGGGGGGGGATGACGAGTGTGCACTTGCTGTTGCAAGACGGCAGGGCTTCATGGTGGCTTCAGAGATAGCTCTGGCTCTTTGTGTATGCGTGGAGGTTAGGAGCATCCGGTCTGTCTCTTCTCCTTCTCACAGCCCAGCACCCCGTGTCTCTCACCCCATGGCTCTCATTCCTTCCTTCTTTGTCTCCCCCCCAGAACCCCCCACCCTCAACACCTCACCATCACCACCCCCCGCTCCCATCTCAGAATGTTCCCTGGAACTCCCCTTGTGGCATTTGCCAACCTTGATTACAACAAAAATCTCCCAATCTGTCTCTCTCTCTCTGTCTCTCTTTGTGTCTCTCTCTCTCCCTGTCTCTCTCTCTCTCTCTCTTCCTTTCTCTCTGAGCAATTTTTCTGGATCTACTTCGGTTTGATTTGCCAGCCTTGATTACAACAAGCCCCTCTCCCTTGCAACTTTCTCCCTCCCCCTCTCCCCCCTCCCCCTCTCCTTCTGTCCCCCCCCCCCCGCTCTCTGACTGTCCGTGTGGAGCGCAGCGCTGGGGTTGTGTGGCTCGCGGACACTCTCATCTTAGGGAGAGGGAGACGATGTGAGAGATGGAGCAGCACCACCTCCTTCCCCTCATGCCTCCCTTCCATCCCCAGGGCTGAGGACTAGAGAGAGGGTCATGAGTGGATGGAGGGAGAGGAGGCAGGAAAGGGTGAGCTGGGTCTTGTTCAGGGCCGCTCACTGATGGGGTGTCGAATGCAGACGGGGCTGGCATAACTGTGATCTTCAAAGCTTCACTCTCTGCCCTCCCTCTCCCTTTCTCTCTCTCTCTCTCTCTCTCTCTCCTCTCTCTCTCTCTCTCTCTCTCTCTCTCTCTCTCTCTCCTCTCTCTCTCTCTCTCTCTCTCTCTCCTCCCTTTCTCTCTCTCTCTCTCTCTTTTGCTCTCTCTCTCTCTCTCTCTCTCTCTCTCTCTCTCTCTCTCTCTCTCTCTCTCTCTCTCTCTCTCTCTCTCTCTCTCTCTCTCTCTCTCTCTCTCTCTCTCTCCCTATCTCTCTCTCTCTCTATCCCAGTTTCCCTTACTCCAGAGAGAGAGTGATCCAGCTGCCTTCAGGCTAGAAGGCATTGCTGCTTCAAAGTTTTTATCCCCTCTCTGCTCAGGCTTGCTTGCACCCTGTCTCCTTTTCTCCTTCGCTGTTCCACCTCTCCCGCCTGCTTTCCCCTTGCCCAACATATTTAAATGACTTTGTCTTTTGTATTCGGTTTAACAGCGAAACATTCGTCCGTACCTTGCTTTGTTCAAGGGTGGGATCGACGCATGGTGCTGACACCCACCGAAAAAGGTTAGCACAGATAATTAAAATTTCCACAGCTGCAGTCACAATACATGACCCTGTCACTTTCTCAGAGGCTCACTCCCATCTCCCGGCAGCAGCTCTCCCTGGCAAGAGCCAGACGGCTCAAACCACTCTCTCCTGCCTGTTCGTGGGCCACAAACATGCCACACTCCCCCCCCCCCCCCCCCCCCCCCCCCCCCCCCAATATCTCTGTTTGTTTGGAAGAAACTGTCGAACAAGTCTGGTTGTGGGGAGGAGGAAGGGGGGGAGTTGTGCGGCAATTGTATTTTCTCCCCCCCAAAAATGAATGCCCTCCTCTGATTTGCTTATCCGTTCAGTTTAACCCAGATCCTCGCTGGAGAGAGTGACTGTGCGTTTCAGCAGGGGTTGTTCAATTTCCATTTAATCAAGATGAATTATTGTCCTCAGCCAGAATACAAATGTTAATTACATGCGTGTTGCGAAAGCCTAATTCAACACTGTGACAGAGCGATGGTATTGTTTACCCAGCAATGCTCCCGAGGGAGGTTTTCAGGATGCTTTATGAGTCTGGTTAGAGACATGATTAAGGGTCTGTTCTCTCGGGGCACGGACCTAACTGGAAAAGTGCACCCAGAGCCGGAGGTTTCCCCTAAATCATTCACAGATGTCAAAGGGAGATTGGAACAAAAGGTCGACCTGCCAGCACATACAGTATCTCAAGTGAGACCAATCCTTCATATCAGAAACATCGAGACACGCAGTGAGATGTGGGAATCCAGGCACATCTGAGCTTTCTGTAGAAAAAAAGGCTGTCTTTTGGTGGTCCAACGCAGCAATTTGCTTCTTGTTCAGTGTTTTTCTGAATGGCACAACAGGGGGGGGGGAGAACGGACAAAAACACAGGAATCTGTCTGGCAGGAGCCTGGTTTACTACTGATAGATCTTTAGAGACGGCCTGTGCCTCTGGCATCATGGGCAGACAGAACCATTAATCAGTCATCAGCGCCCCAGCCCCTCACCCCCCTCACCCCCCTCACCCCCCCCCCCCCTCCCACGGCTTCTACAAAAGACCTTGCTGGCCTGGAGCTCCAGAAGCAGGGCCGACTTCAGCCAACTTGTGTCGGCTCGGCGAGTGATTGAGCACACCAAAGCTTTGCTAGAACTTTCCTTCCCAGCCTCAGCTGGCAGAGATAACTAGATCAAGCGGTGAGCTAACCTTCCTTGCTGGAACTCTTTGTTATGTCGTATTACATAATAGGGTTTGAATGTATGAATATGGAAGTACTTTGGTGAATAACATGTCCCTAAGTCTTCTGGGTGGGTTTGGGTGAAAGTAGGACATGATTATTCCATGATCCCTCTGCCGGCTCCAACCTCAGTGAGTGTGATCTGACTTCCCAATGAGTTGGCATTAGAAGACTCAAGTAGGCTGCTCACAGGGAAACAGCAAATTAATATGGACGTCTTGACAAGCAATGAGATTTCTATTGTTAGATATCAAATCACAAGGCTCATTGCCAAGACTGGGAGGAGCTAAATGTTACTCTAATGCATTCATCATTATGGATTACTGAATGAGCTTTACAGTGTGTGATCAAATGGTTCCCAGCTAAGCTGTGGGAATAGCACACAGGCCTGATACAAAAGTTGGCCATGGGCTGACTAGGAGAGGAAACGTTGGATCCCATTTTCTTACTTGTACGATTGTTCTTTTTTTCATCCATTTGTTCTTTCCCCAAGGTTACATGAGCTATTTTGTTAAATGACTCTGTAATTGTTAATCAGCGTACTATTGTTGTCCCAGCACAGTGCCCAGCCTGAAGGTTTATTACACCCTCCCATGGTGGGACGTGCATCGTCACAACGATGAACCTGACCTCTCAATGTCTTACATTCAGAGGATATCATTCTCCATTTGTGTTGTTGTTGTTCTATGCTGTAGCAGAGCTCTCTAACAATGTTTGTCTTATGATCTGTACAATCTTAATGACCTTTTTGTGCCTTCTCATGACCCCTCCGTCAGAGATCAGGCTGAATAGAGCTCTCTATATGGAAAAGGATAGTCACAGTTTTGTCTTCAAATTCTTTTAGAGGGGAGGTCAGTGCAATGAAGTGCTCCGTTTGGATGCCCAGCTGAAATCCCTCACTGAAATGTCAGTTTTGTTTTCTCTCTGTCCATTTCTCTCTTCCTCCTCCATTCTCCAAAGGGCATCATGGTTCTGAGAATGCTACTCGGCTCTCTTACGCGCCAAACTGGTTCAAATTAAATAAGGCAGTGTGAAGAATCTCAGGAATATAATTAAAAAAGAGTGGAAACGAACAGACCTTAAACTGATCTTACAAGGAGTGGGTGCTTGTTAATGTCAGTTTCATTCACACATTGCGAGGGAGTTTTTACCTGAATATTTTACTCTCTTCTCCATCATTAGCGCATCATTAGTGCATTGAAACCCAGTCTCAGAGCAACTTAATGGTAGCAAATTGCCCTCTCTCCTTCTCTTTTCTTAACTTTCCCTCAAATCTAAGTATAATTAATTTGTACCATGCCTAGCTCAGACACTGATTATGCTCACACATAATTTGCTACTTGGGTTTACCAGAACTTGAAGTCTGTGGAACGTTCACAAGTAGGGACAGACTTACAGTCACGCTGTCCCTTGTGTCTCCCTGCTTGTCTCTCAGTTTTTTTCTGTTTTCGACCATCCTGTCTTGATTTATGTTAATAACCGTTACAACAGTCATCTTTCTGTGTCTGAGCATATTCCGCTAATGAGACAAGAAACAACATGACCTTGTTTACCCAAACAGCCAGCTTACATATCTCAGTAATCATCAGATTCATCAGTAATTATATTCAGAGTCTGTCTTGTCCAATGTTTCCTGTGACTACCACATTTCTTGTTTCTTTTAATTACAGTAGGTAATGACAGTTGTTTTTCAGTCTCTTGCATATATGTTATTTTTGCCTGCACTTTGCTTCATGACATTAGTTCTCTAACAGAATAATACTCAGTAGACGGTTGTTGTAACCGCTGTCCTGTCCTGAACCAGAAGTACTAGGTAACAATCCACTGTATAGATATTCCTGTCGATTTCGTGATTCATAGGAAGCTCTCTATAGAACAACAAGCTGTCACCCAGCCTCGTGTCCCTCCCAGTCAGTAATGCACCTTCAACTTACAGGAAGTGACAAGCTGCCAGGCCTGCCAGTGTGGCCGGGCCAGCAGAGAGCGAAATGTCACAGCAGACCCTGTCACAAGCGTTCTCTCTCCTGTTTAATGAGATCCCAGGCTCTCAGATGAACCACAGTCGAGTGTGAGAGCGAGCGTCTAAAGAAGGTAGCGGGGAACACGTGGACCTGTGAGAATGCAGTAATGACTGTACACTATGCTGCTAGATCAGTATTGGACCTAAGGCCTCCCCTAGGACCAGGTATGTGAGACCAGGAGGCCTGCCTGGTCAGAGTGCTGGGCTGAGGAAAGGGGTTCTTGTCATGTGGAGCTTGTTTTGTTTTTCTCTTCAAAGCCTCGTTCCATATCACAGACTTTGTTTGGAGGAAGTCATCTTAATTAGGTGGAGTCTGTTCTGAGGTTTGAACGAGGAATGTTCTGAAGCTGGCGTTCCTTTTGCACACATCACCGTGCTTTAGAAAGCAGTATGCTCTTTAATCTCAGATGTGTTCACACAGTCAGCGTGAGGAGGAGCGTGTACTTTCTTGGGTTAATTTCCTTTAATTAAGTCTAAACATAGTGGGTACATTTCTCCTGCAAATGGTTATATGGAAATGGTTGTTTCAGATGAAGGCAATGCATGAAATGAGTTTGCGAGACTGCTAGTTTTTGTGTGTTAATGGGCGTGTAGGTGTGTGCAGTTTCGTCACAGAAGTTGTGGTGTTCACTTCAAAGCTGCCTTTCGTCAGGCACATTTTGATGTTGAAAAGAGAGCTGTGCTTTCCCCCGAATATACACTCCCACAATGGAACTCAGGGCTGCAGTATCAACTCAAATGAGATGAATAGTAGAATTTCTTGAGCTAATACCCTAAAAGCCCCTTTGGTTGTAATAAAAGGCGAAACAGGGACCCAAACAATCTGTGTAAGAGATAGACTGAAACGCTCTCCAATCCTCTTGGTGTCACATACCTAATGTTTTGCCCTCGCCCTCGTTTCGGAATTTACTCCTACGTAAATATCTGCAGATTGCGAGCGTCATAAACATCAAAATAAGGCTTTCATGAGGGAAAACATGACCTTCTTTTGACTCAGGTTGTACTGAGGAAAAACGATTTTGTCAGGACACATAATGGTACATCATAACAGACGTATTGTAACCACAGAGGGATTGGGAGGCATGTTGTTGCCACTCAATTTCCTTGCAATTTGCTCTCCTATTTGTTTGCAGAAGGTGTGCAGTCATTCACCAAGGACCCAATCTTCCATTTAATTAAGAGAGGCATTTTAATCCGCAGTTTAATTACTGTTCTACTTGGGCTTGAATAACACATTTCTATCCATAAATCAAACTAACAAACATAATTTGTTTCGTGCTTTTGAGACTTTGTTCTGTCTTGTGTTTTAATTTGAGAACATATTCCACACCGAGACTAATCGAACAAACCTCTTGTACAGATCCTCTGTTCCTCTGAAATTGAGATACGTCAGCTGTAATTTTGTCATCAAAAAGACTCTGATGATGGCATCATACTGCTGCATCTGTTCATACTCAGCATTAGTAGGAATTGACCGTGTGGACATGGCAGATATGAGAGCGAACCTATCAGCCACATTCTGACAGTTCAATAATAAAGCAAGTAACCCTTGTAACATAAGCAATACCCCATTGTATGAGATCAGCACAAATCACCCTCACCATGTGGGGAAAAGGCACTAACTCAAACACTGGATCTCTGACACACACACACATACACACACACACACTATCTCTCTCTTGCATAGATATTCCAAATCAATATCCAAACCATTAGGAAGTGTGTATTTTGCCAGAGCTTTTAACCGTGTCATGCAGCTTTCAGAATGATGTCATCTGCAGCGAGATGGTTGCGATGGCAATCATACATCACAGAGCTTGCTCAGCCAGTAGCTGATATCAGTCAAATAAAGACAGAGTGTTCAAGGAGAGAGCCAGATACAGTAACTGCATCTAATGAATGGGTATCTGTTTTATTGAAGCTCTCATTTGAGTCTAATGGGACCCCTGCTTATGTTCTTTTGGTATCTCCAGCTCAACTGGTGATACGGGTGGTGGTGATCTGACCAGGGACGCTGTGATGGGCGGGAGGTTCGTGTTGGAGAGACTCATTTGAAACACCGGCCTTCCACCACTGTAGGCCTGTGGAGCTCAGGGAATCTTGAGGGCGCTTCCTCGAAACACGCACACACACGCATGTACTTCTATGTGTGCGTGTATGCCATCCTCATGTCGTCAATGAAAGTACATCTGCTGCCCCGAAAGCACTTAACCAGCCAGAAGTGCTGACATGAATAAAACATGAGTTCTGGTTCACCTGATGAGGGGGACACAAAGAGCATGCAGACAAAGTGCTCCAATAACATTCCTCTCTGTCAGCCAACAGGGTACCTTAACAGAGGACAATCATGTTAATGATAATGCAGGTCTAATTTCAAAGCAGCCTCTTTAGGATGAGAGCAGGGGCAAAGCTCAGATAAATAAGTATTTTCAGGGCATGTTCTCACTGGGAAAATTACTGTTTATCATTGGGAGGACATTACTGTAACATTCAAAGGATAATAATGTGTGGCTGGAGGGTGAATCGTTCAGCGTGGTCAAGAGTCAGGTGAGGTGGTGTGGCGTTGAATACTTCCCCTGCCCTGGTCTTACCCATCCAATCATGCAGAGACAAGAAAAGTCAGTCCTGAGAGACTGTAGCAGTGTTTCAGAGGGAATAGCACTATTGTGTGTGTTTGTGTGTGTGTGTGTGTGTTTGTGGGTGCGCAGTCATCTGTGTGTGTACGTGAGTGTGTGTGCATGCACCTGTGAGTGTCCAAGCATATTAGGTTGTGTGATTGTGGCCCTTGTGTGTGCGTGTGTGCGTGTGTGTGTGTGTGTGAATGCACCTGTGTAAGCCCGCTGTGTGGGTGTGCCTGCGTGCCCCCGCGTGTGTCAGCCTGCCTGAGCTCTGTCACGACAGCCACCGTCACACACGCCAGCCGTGTGTGACCGCTACAGCTGGGGAGGGAAGGCTCTGGTACACAAGCTGCAGTGGGTTCTGGGAGCTGGAGGCCTGATGTGTTTGTCCTGGCTGCTGGTGCAGCTCAGGCTGCTGGGGAGGGAGAAGGGCTGGGTGGGGTTGGGAGGGGGAGTTGAGACAGTGTGGGGGTTGTACAGTAGAGGAGACAGGAGAGGGGGATGTAGAGGGGAGGACGTAGGAGAGGGGAGGGGAGAGAGTGTAGAGGGGATGTGGGAGGTGGGGAGGTGAGATGGTGGAGAAGGGAGGGAGGGGTGGGAGGGGGTGGAGGAGGAGGGGTGGGGGGTGTATAAAAGGAGAGGGGGAAAGAGGAGGGGGATGTGGAGGAAGGGATGCAGGAGAGTAGAGAGAGGGCACAGCCTCGCCACTAACCCCCATCAGGAACACGGCCGACAGCTGCTACAGGCAAGGGCCCCAAAACCTCTGTGGAAGGATAGAGCTGACATGCTCACACACACACACACACACACACACACACACACACACACACACACACACACACACACACACACACACACACACACACACACACACACACATACACAGACACGCTCACACACGCACTCACATTCTCCTACACAGCCATACACCAATAAACCTCCTGGAAGCTCTTTGTCTATGAGTCAGTCTGGCAGTTATTAAGCTGCTGTAGCTGAAACACCACAGTCAGGGTTCTTCACAGTGACACATGGTTAACCTCCTGTGGGTGTTTTTGTATCACAAGTTCTTTGAATATTAATATTAAATATATATATGGAAGGGATAATGCCCGACGAGGTGTCCAATATCCTGCATTATACCTTACATATATATATATTTATTATGGGTAACATGCCAACCATGTTTATGAAAAATGTCATATACATACTTACACATGTATGTGACATTTTGACGAGGTGTCCAATATCCTGCATTATACCTTACATATATATATATTTATTATGGGTAACATGCCAACCATGTTTATGAAAAATGTCATATACATACTTACACATGTATGTGACATTTTTCATAAACATGGTTGGCATGTTCCCCATAATCCAAACCACCTATATTGCTGGTTTTGGTTCATTTCAGAGTATTCCATGACCATAATGCATAACATGATACTGGTGTGTATTGTTGCTGTGTGTGTCTGGGTGAGGGTTGGATGAAGGATGGGGTGTCTATGGGTGGATGGATACTGGAAGATGGCCTTTCTCTGTGCTGGTGGGTAGAGACCAGGTAGGTGTTGGCAGGAATGTGACGGACAACAAGCCCTTTCACCAGAGAACCAGAGAAGAGCCTCTGTGTGTGTATGGGTGTATGTGTGTGTGTGTGTGTGTGTTTGTGTCACACACTCCCATCATACCAAATAAACACTAGCATTCTGTACTCACACACATATCCACGCAATAGAGTCAATGTCATGATGAGAACTGCGTTCCCTAAAAAGGACAAGGACTACAGTGGGTGAATGAGAGCTTGTGGAATACCAGTGGTGACAGAATCGTAGCTTATTTGGATTGTCCTATCAAGGTAAGAGCAGCCCTTCATGTTAAGGTTAAAACGACTCTCATGTAAGTACATAACAATACCTATAATACAAACATTTTAGGTATATAAGAAATGCTATGTCATTAAGTGGTATCACGTGCTAACGATATAGGGCATTGTTACAAAACTGTAAGAAAGCCCAGTTTGAGGAAGGCGTGTAAGGGGTGAGTGGAAGTTGTAAAGGGGCGGTTGAAGGTGGTGAATCCAAAACACGATAAATATTAACATCTATATCTATTTACCTCTGGAAAGGCCAACCTCCTCCATACCACCTTTCATATGTGTGATAACTTTCAATGAAATCATAAAAAACTGCCACTACCTATATCTCTGTCAGAGGGGCCCCATCAGCAGAGCTTCAGTAATAAGTGTAAAGTGTATCTTCTTATGGCCTGAGATGCGTGATACCTCCTGATTCTATCACGGTGTACACGTGGCGTTAGAAGTACGGTCGCTTTGATCAGCTGACAGTTTATCTGCTTAGTTGAACTGTCTTCTGTTGGGGAGTCTCTCTCTGAAAGCTTTGTGTCTTATCTTTGATGATGCTGAGATGCCTTGATCTGTATTTCACTTCTCAGTGGAAAAGATTCCCCTCCTGAGGCTATTTTGGCTGGCTGCAGTCTTAGAAGGACGCATAAAATGTCACACAGCGACCGTGCAGGGTTTTTAAATTGTGAAGCGGTCTGGAGGACAGCTAGTTATTTTCTCGTAAACAGCGTCAGACAGTTTGGGTCTAACAGAGGTGTGAACCCTGCCATGGCAACGCTAGGACTGGAGCCTGGCTTGGCAGCGTGTGTCTCCGAGCTTATAGCACCTAGCGAGGGGACTTTCCCTCTGGGGAGATATGAATGCCTCAGTGATCACAAAATGCCACAGCCAGTCAACCCCATTAATAATGCAGGTTTAATGCTTGACTAGTGCTAACGACATGTCAAACCTGCGCGGGCGTTTTGGTCTGTGTTACAGTAAGTCCACAATGTTGCTCTATTCTTCATGGGCCTGGATGTGATAAATCTGTTTTGATTTATAGTTGGTTCAGGTCTGTCTTTTTACAATTTGATGTAACCCATCATATGTGTGTACGTGTGTGTGCCTGTAAAGGTGTGTGTGTGTGGTGCATGGTTGCTTGAATGTGTGTGTGTGGGCGTCTACCTCTGTCACTCTGATCTGGGCTCATCTGAGGGCTGCCATGGCTGGGTGTCTCCGGCCGGGGAGGAAAGAAAGGAAAGAAAGCAAGGAGAGGAAGGAGAGGAAGGAGCAGACCTCAGTGTTCTGCCAGGCCTGCCAGCCGTCAGTCCGCCCTCTCCTCGCCAGTGTGCCTGGCATCCCCTCCCGCCCTTGGCCGTGGCCTCCCTTCCTCCATCCGCTGTTCTGCTTGTTGTTGTCGCTGTGCTGGTGTTGATTCAGCTCGATTTCCCGTCCAGTAAACAAACGTGGTCACGCCGCCGCAACCGGTCTCAGGGCGTCACTGTCTGTGGTCTCTACGCTGTCATAGTAACCCAGCCGTGTTGTGACCGTTGGGGAGAAACTGGGTCTGCCGGTTTCATAGCCGACTTCTAATGAGGTTGGAGTGGCTGAAGGAGCTTATTTCTGTAGTAGAGGCATTAACAGTATCTGAGTTCCTGTCCACATATCTGATGAACCATGAATACAGAGGATTAATCACAGAGCCAGTGGATTATACTGAGGTACAGGAAGGGTGACAGAAAGGAGGGGGAAGTACTGTTGATTCTTCAGAGATAGAAAAATTGCACGTGAACAAACAAACAGAGAGAGAGGGAGAGAGGGAGAGAGAGGGAGAGAGAGGGAGAGAGGGAGAGAGGGAGAGGGAGAAGGAGAGGGAGAGAGGGAGAGAGGGAGAGATTGGAGAAAGGGGAGAGAGGAGAAAAATGGCTGGAAGAGCGATAAAAGAGAAAGCAGGGGAGAGAGACTGTGTGAGGGACGCAGAGGATATTTATAAAAAATCCCAAGGCGAGGCGATGAGCCTGCCGTGAGTCTAATGTTTTCTACCCCTCTGGACAAGTTCACTCAAATATTGACATGGCAACAAAAGATGCCTCTTCATAGCACATTTCAGGCACAATTTATTTTTGCAGCCCACCCATTGCAACAACCCTGAATGCTTTCTCTCTCTGTTTCCCTCTCTCTGTCCCTCTCTCTCTCTCTCTCTCTCTCTCTCTCTCTCTCTCTCTCTCTCTCTCGTTCTCTCTCTCTCATTTTTGTGCATGCAATTGGGTGTGCATATACTTGTGTGCAAGTGTGTGTGTGTGCATGTGTGTGTGAGAGTGTGTAAAGTCAGGCAGTGGATTGAGCTTGAGTGGGGCTAAAAGGTTTGGCGGAGTGGTGCAGTACAGGTAGGGGTGGTGACCTGGTGCAGAGGATGAGAGGGGATTTGATTGGAGATGAAGACAGAAGCTCTCTGACAACTCAATGACCAGAGATGAGCCGTGTCACGACCTGGAAGAACAACTCCTCACAGCTCACTGCCAAGAACTGACTGATTCTGAGAGGTTCTTAGTGTGTGTGTGTGTGTGTGTGTGTGTGTGTGTGTGTGTGTGTGTGTGTGTGTGTGTGTCTGTGTTTGTGGAGAGAGTGGGGTGAATCCCTAATGCTTTGCTGCATCCCACCTCTCAGAGCCGATCCTCACCTAGCCTCTCGGTGTTTGGAGTCTCGGCTGTTTCCTCCACTTTAATGGAACAGAATAACAGGGAAGGATATGCTTGGGCTGCAATTCTTGTATGAAATGTGCTATATAAATATAGTCTTATTATATGTTCAACTTCAGGGATCTTTACAGGCACTTGTGTGTCATGTGCAGTATATAACATCCTGCTGCAGTAACCTTCACTGGGACTTTAGTTGTCTAGTTGTCTAGTTGTCTAGTTGTCTTGGACTTCAGAGTCACTTTAGTGCCTTCAGAGTCACTTTAGTGCTCTTTAGTTTTCTTCTGAATAAGATGATTGGGTCAAAATCAATAATGGAGCAAGTTATGTAAAGGAAATCCTTTTAAAATAAGACTTGCTGTCCTGCATGTACTGTACGCTATAGAACTTTCATTCTGACCTGTATGTTTGGGTTGTTGTTGACCTCTGTGTGTGTTGTGTGCAGCTGCAGGACGGCCCTCGTGGCCGGGATGCCGCTGTGTGCCCTGCCAGTCCACGGTGGATCCTGAGGGGCAGGAGGAGGGCACTGAGTGTGGGAGGCTCAGAGGGCCCCAGCAGCCTGGAGACATGAACCTGTGCTGGAACGAGATCAAACGGAAGTCCCACAACATCCGGTAAGATGCCATTAACACCGGGGCTTCCAGCGGGGCTTAGAAGCAGTCCAAACAGACAGGTTCAATGGGGCTAAGAGCCTGTGTAAATGCAGCCTTTCAATGGGGTGGGAAAAAAAAACATTTCAAAGGGGATAAGATGCTGCTTCAATACTGGATTTCAGTGATTCAAAATGCTTCAAATGCTGGGTGACAATGTGGCAAAAACTGATTTAGAGTCTGTGTCAGTTGTGACCAAGATTCAAAGTTCGAACTTCAAAGATCCCATCGGGGATACAGTTGGTAGGTGTGTACTACTGTACACTCATGGTCATCATTTCTGCTGCTTGGGATTGACAAAGCCTTTCTTCTCTTCTTTTCACCATTTGTCAGGGAACGTTTTGTTTTTCCACAAAGCTATTCAGGCATTTTTGTTTTAAG
Organism: Hypomesus transpacificus; assembly: GCF_021917145.1. NCBI lineage: Eukaryota > Metazoa > Chordata > Actinopteri > Osmeriformes > Osmeridae > Hypomesus > Hypomesus transpacificus. The sequence goes on from NC_061060.1 coordinate 9,772,821, forward strand.
CTGGCTATGATTAACTAAAGCATGACTTAGCCAACAGTCTCTTTGGCAAACTAGAGGAAGAGAGAAAGAAAGGCAGAAAGGGGGAGAGAGGGAGGGAGAGAGAGAGATGGACAAAGAGAAAGAGGAAACTGCAGAGCAGAGACAGTTGGGTGTACTGAACAATCAATGACTGGGGGTTTGCTCACCTGTTCATTTATTTTGTGGGTTCTTGGCAGCATCATTTACTAACTGCAGTGGTCACTATGTAACTATTATGCCACTATAGGAAATGCAGCTTTTTCTTCATTCTTTTCCATTGTTTTCACCTGGGCTTTAGAAACATTCAGTCTATGGTGTACAAATGACAACACATTTGTTGCAACACTGGCTGGCTTTGCTGTCTAATCATGTTGTTATTCTAGCAGAATGTATAAGCATGCATCTTTTATTGACATTTTAATGTGCCAGTGTTTTCCCTTGCACTTTTAAATGCATTCCATATTCTTCATGTTCCTACTATTCAACTAGCTAGTGCCTTCCGTGCCTCCGCTTCTCTGACTATTAAGAACCCATTGTCTTCGTAATGGGCTGCCTCGTGGTAACGTGTTCCTCAATACATGTGTGCATCGACTTATTCATTATTGATATAATGTGGGTTAATGTAGCAGCCTCGAGAGCTACACTTCAGAGGTTTGCATCAGCAAAACAATTAGAGCGAGCTCGGTCGTTTTCTAGTACTTAATTGGGAGGCGTCCAAGCTTGGTGTGTCGTTTGTATGTCTTTAATTTTGCTGTCATCCTGTTTACTCCGTTTGCCCCCTTTAATGACTTACTTGACCCTGGTGCCTCTCTGTGGGGGAATGGAGGCTAGTGGGGGGAGGATACTGGGGAGATTGTGGAAGACAGATTCTCCTGCAGCACTGTGTAACAACATCACTGTGGATGGCCCGCATGTTCACACATTAGATTGTAGAGAGACCTGAGAGAGAGAGTGAGACCAAGAGAAGACACAGACCCCAAAAGACTAGAAATGGAGAGATCTAGACTGGAGAGGGGGGCTGTGTGGACTGGCCTGTCTGGGGGGGGGGGCTGCAGGCGGAGGAGGATTCTGTTTCAGCTGGACAAGGGAGACAAGACGGAGCTAAAACCAGCTGTCTTTTTACAGACTAACTGGCTGTAAACTGTCAAACAGTTTTTCTTACCTTAAATATAACCCTCCTCACTGTTCTTTTATTGACTGTATCTATATCTGTATCAGTTGGTTGGTTCTTCCCTGTGTGCGGTATTGTGTGTGTGTTGCGCAATTGAGAGCTCGATTGATTGCTTATGAAGTGGTAGTGATTATGGTTTTAATCAATGCCACTACATCGTGATTGAACACGTCTGTCATAATCAACTGGGAATGATAAGTAATATGGATATTGGACAGCACTTCATTCACTGTGTTAAGAAGGAGGACATTAATCAGGTCGAATACTGAAACTGGGATATACATTTACATAAAGAACCAAGATATTATACCTCATTTCCAAATACAGAGTTGTCTGCATGTAATGTGTGCTGCTTTCGTTTGGCTGATTCTGATCAGTATTTTCACATTATGATTTACTGAGACTCTTTTGTTGTTCATGGAACAAGCTGTCCTTGTTGAGACGAAACGCTGCATTGCCCTTGGGCTCTGCGTTGTGGAGAATGCCCTCGGGGGTTGGCGTGGGGGGCACAGTGGCACGCTGGGAATGAGCGAGTGCCCGTTCTGGGACACATGTCTGGGATGGTTTCAGAGCAGGGCCACCCACCTGCGCTGACCCACACTGTGAGAGAAGCCTCTCTGTTCTCTGGGTAGACACTGTCCTGCTCCCAAACCCTGTGTCCTGCTCCCAAACCCTGTGCCCTGCTCCCAAACACTGTGCCCTGCTCCCAAACACTGTGCCGTCCTCTGTTGTTTTTCTCCTCCCAAATCTCTCTCCAACTCTCTGTCTCTGTCTCTCTCTCTCTCTCTCTCTCTCTCTCTCTCTCTCTCTCTCTGTCTCTCTCTCTCGTCTTCCCCCCTCTTCTCTCTCTCTTCTGAGAGCGCCCTGTACAGTAGCTCAGTCCTTGCAGCAGCCCTGTGCAGTGCCCTGTGGCTGTGCGGCGTCCCACTTTCCCTCCACCAGCTCTGCCTTGCAGCTGCTCATTTTACCCAGCCTGCAGGCCCTATTCAGCTCCAATTACAAGCTAATCATCCTGGTTTGAAGCTACAGCAAGGGGTCAGGGGTCAAACCAGGGGACCCCCATGCCAGCGGAATGGAACTCAGTGATTTGACTGGAAGAAACTAAAAAAGGAACTTAATCTCGCTGGATCGCTGAGTCATCCATCATTCAGTGAGATGCAATTGGAGGGGAGTCAGCAGGTGACTCCTTGGTGCAAGGAACCTGGTCATTAGATTTTGTCAATGGTGGCATATGTCCTGTTCAGCTGTGTTATACTTCTGATGCTAGGGTACAATGACTGGGGTGACCACACTCTGATCAGAAGAGATGCAACCTGTTAACTCTGTTCCTTTTAGCAAGCAGACAAAACATGTTGTTTTGACTGAGACAAGGAGGACTGAGGAGTGTTTGCAATGCAGAACATCACTGCTTTCTCCTCCTGAGAATGTTGTTTGTGTCATGCAGACCAGGGAGGGTAGTGCAGGGTTGCTGATTTAATCATGGAGCGGAGGGAGGTGGGGTGGGGGAGGGAGGGGTAGGGGAGGGGGGAGGGGGGGGGAGGGGGGGGGGGAGGGGCGCCTCCAACACTTTCGCCACATCTCGTGGCGAGGCCTGCTCTGTTTCTGCGGCTGGCAAACAAACCAACTTTGAGACACTTGCCGAATCAAATCAGAAGGGAACCATGAATTCCATGAATTATTAAAAAAGGCCTTTATAAGTAGATCAGAGATGGCAATTTAAGCGTGGCAGGGTGAGCTGACTGAAGGGAGGGGGTGAGCTGACTGAAGGGAGGGGGTGAGCTGACTGAAGGGAGGGGGTGAGCTGATTGAAGGGAGGGTGAACTGACTGAAGGGAGGGGTGAGCTGATTGAAGGGAGGGGGTGAGCTGATTGAAGGGAGGGGGTGAGCTGACTGAAGGGAGGGGGTGAGCTGACTGAAGGGAGGGGGTGAGCTGACTGAAGGGAGGGGGTGAGTTAACTGAAGGGAGGGGGTGAGTTAACTGAGGGGAGGGGTGCTGAACTGTGAGTAGAGGGGCCGCCCCCCCCCAACAGAGCCGAGCGCTGTGGAGATCAGAGCCAACATGGTGGAGCGATGCTCTGGACTACAGCAGTGCAACTCCACTTTGGAAAGGAGAGATAATCAGGTTTTGCACTCCTACTGTACCAAGCAGGAGGCTTTGATGAAAAGACCTGAGGACTGACGTAATGAAGACCTACAGTAGAAGGAAGATGATCAGAGAGGAGCAGGGAAATCTGAACAATGTTTGGATCTGATGCTGTTTCTCTCTATATTACATGCCAACCTCCTCCTCTGTTCTGTCAGACAGTTGATTAATGCTCACTAGAAGACATGTTCCCCCACACATCCCACACAGATCACAACACACACACACAGACACACACACACACACACAGACACACACACACACACACAGACACACACACACACACACACAGACACACACACACACACACAGACACACACACACACAGACACACACACAGACACACATATACATGCTCATATACAGCACACACATGCATAAAAATACAACACACATGCGTGAACACACACACGGAGAGTTGAGTAGATTGTTTTCTTGAGGTGGGAGTGTATTCACCACAGAGGCTGTGTCAGCTGCCTTAGAGAGCTTTGCTCCAGACTGCTGCTGTGCAGTTACATTCAAGTGCCCCTCGTTTCACGAGAACACTGACTCTTTTATTGTCCACTACAGTATGCCCTTGAAATCTTGTTTGTCTGTCTGTGTGTGCGTGTGTGTGTGTGTGTGTGTGTGTGTGTGTGTGGGGGGGGGGGGTCTTTCATAAGGGTTATAGTACATAGTTACTAAATATTTGTGTATGTGTGCTGCTTATCATACTGTAATGTAAGTTCTGGAAGATTCACCACCACACAAAGTCCCTCAGTTTGCATCGTACAAATACTTTCAGGCCCTGGCAAACAATAGGTACTGTATATACACACAAGCAACTGTAAATGAGAGAATGTTTGTTTCAAAAGTATGAATCACACAGAGCTGTGTATGGCTTCACGTAGATTAACCAGTGACTCATTGCGGCTCGACAGAGAAGAAAGAGGCAGTTATACAGCTCTCCTTACTTCTGGCTTGTCTGACCCACAAAACCCATCCTGAAAAGAGAACACACACACACACACACTGATTCCTGCTCTGTCTGCCCTTTGATAAGGGATTTGTAGTAGCTTTGTAGTAATTCTTGGTCCACCTTTATGTCGCTTCTCCCCAGCCCTCCACCTCTTTGCTTTGTGTAGAGAGGAACATGAAGGAGGGGGGATGATGCCAGCCTCAAAGACAAGGCCTTGAGACTCGCCTTGTTTTTCCTAAAAAGAAACGTTCTATTTCTCCCCCTTTAATCAATCTCTGACCCGTAGTGGCCCCTTTCTGTTCTAATCCCTCCCCCTGATAACATCTTGAGTTCTAATTCATTTACTTTAGAAGGTGGCTCTGGGGAAAGGGTGAGGATGGGGTGTGGTGGGGTGTGTGTGGGGGGGGGGTGTTTCTTGTGTTTACAGGAAGCCTCATACCGCCATTAGTGACTTTTTGTCCATTTGTTGTGTGTGGTCCTGATGGACTGAGTGCCTTGCTATCACCTAGTGCAGGAGGCAGGCCCGTATCAGTCCAGCTCATAGCCATGACACATCACCTTCCATTAGGGCAGTCTTATGGATGACCTGCTTCATGCTGCTTCGTGGAGCCTGGTGGCAGTGGCTATGGAACGTGTCAAACAATACACACACACCAACACACACACACACACACCAACACACACACCAACACACACAGACTCACACGTAAATACACATTCACCCATACCCGATGGCTGTCTCCACAGCACCATCCATGCCTGAAGTGTATTGGAGCCCAGGTGAGGGTCAGTCTGTCCACCCCTCACTCGCTCTTCACTCACTTCACATCTCTCTTCTTCTCTCTCCACTTCTCCTTCCTTTCGATTTTCCTCCTGCACCCCCCCCCCCCCCCCCCCCCACACACACACACACACACACACACAGTCTCTCTGGCGTCTCCCATCTCAGTGCAGCAGCAGGATGCAATCCCATGGAAAAAAAGGCTTTTCAATTCATCCTGGTTTGTGCTCACCGGAGATGAAACACCTGGGGGCCTGCCGTCCCCTGGCAGCGCCCCTTCCAGCTCCCCCTCCAGCGCCCGCCCCAGCGCCCCCCCCACGCCCCCTCCGGAGGTGGAGCTGGCAGCTTCAGCCGCGTGGGCAACCGTTCCATGACGGCATCGGGCCCTTTCTTTTGTCTCGCCTCCGCTGTGAAATGGAAGCTCGGGAAGTGATGGGCGTGTGTGTGAGAACCATCGTCTGATTTGTGGCAGTCTGAAGCGCCTCAGTGAAGCCGCCCTATGTGTCTGTGTGTGTGTGTGTCTGTGTGTGTGTGTGTGTCTTTGCCCATGATGGACAGCCTCACTTAGAGGTTTTAGAGGTCTGGGGCTGAGTGGTGTGTGCTTGTGTTTGTGTGTCTGTATGAGATATACTGTACATTAGAGAGACAATGAGTGAGTGGGTAAAGGGAACTGTTGAAGGTCGGACAGAAGAGTTGTTTCCTGTGGAGTCTGTGATACTCTGTGTATCATGTGTGTGTCTGTGTCAACATTGTGCTCTGACCACATTGTGTGCGGGTCGGGTTACATTCAACATGTCAAGAGAAACTCCCATGGGGATTTCTGTGGGCAGAGGTTTATAAGCCATGAGGCATGCACACACACACACAATCTCTCTCTCACACAGGTGTGGGCTTGCCCCATGCTGACTGTGGGTCAGTGAGCATGGTCAGAACAGAGGACAGAATGTCCCTGTGGGGGCGGGACACGTGTGATGGGTCCGACACACGGCCCAGACCACAACGTCCCCTAACCACAGCACACCCAGCTGGGAGAAGCCCTCAGACGGAACGCTCAAATACTCACAGATCTGAACAAGCACTGCACTGAAACGATTTCCTTTTACACATACATGAAAGAGTCAGTCCTCATGCTCCATTATCTTTGCCTGACAATAATCTCTCTCTCTCTCTGTCTTTCTCTCTCTCTATGTCTCTCTCTCTTTTTCTTTATTTCTCTCTCTCTCTCTCCATTCCTACTTATCATAGCACTGACAGTTGAGCCTTGACCAAGTGCTTTTCCATATCTCTTCTATTTGAAGACATTAGGGGCTCGTTCAGGACACAAGAAATATCAGTGAGTGGCTCCAGCTCCAAGTGCCTTGAAGGGAATTTGACAGATTGCTATCTGTGTTTATAGCAGCAGCAGCCCTTGTGCACTGGTTGACCCAGCTCATGAAGAGTTGGCCATGTGACATTAGCTGTTAAACTGTCTCGATGGCTAGCTTTGTGGCCCATTTATGTTGTATAATATCCACAATATTCCTCTGCTCACATATCTATGGCTTTTTGGTAGTCAGTCAGCTTTGGCAGTGGTACTCTCTCTCTCTCTCTCTCTCTCTCTCTCTCTCCCTCTCTCTCTCTGTCTCTCTCTATCTTTCTATCTTTCTCTCTTTCTCTCTGTCTCTCTCTCTCTCTTTCTCTCTCTCTCTCTCTCTCTCTCTCTCTCTCTCTCTCTCTCTCTCTCTCTCTGTCCGCAGTCTGTGTTTTGACAGTGGTAGGGTATGACATTCTGCAGGAATAATGATATTTTGAGTGCTGGCTGCAAGCTGGGATCCAGTGTGTAATTGAAACACTGGGGCATTTTCACACTCCAGCTCCCCCGTGCCCAGCTGTGATGCTGATGGAAGCGCTCTGATTCCCTAAGACAATCTCTCACACCGCTGGCGGGTGGCAAAAGGAAACACTCTGTTTTATTTATTCCTAGGTTGCTGCCCACGACAACCCCCTTGTTGTTCTATTTAATGGTTCACCTTGCCCCCTCGCGTGTGGTAATGTACGCCTGCCGTGATTGATAGATTTGGTTTCCCCAAACATGCATGTGGATGTGGGCTGTATTAAGAAGACACACGCATACAGGACTTGAAGGCATATTTATATTGTGACGCTTTGATTCAAGTCACGGAATTCCATTCACATACTTTTCACTCTTGCTGAGTGCTTATTATAGAGCCTCACTGTCTCGCCTTGAGTCTTTGTCCTGTGTTGATCCACCTCTGATATCTGAAGAGATTGTGTCTCTGTTGTTGTTGTGTAGGTAGCCAGGCTCAGAGGAGAAGCAGCTCACAAACATCACCTGTGTGCTTAGAGTGTCTGACCACCTGACCAGCCTCTAGCTCAACTGAACTGTGTGTGTGTGTCCATGCGTGTGTGTGTGTGTGTGTGTGTGTGTATGTGTGTGTGTGTGTGCATGTGTGTTGGCAGGGTGCGTCTGGAGGCCTTCTCAGACAACAGTGGGAAGCTGCAGCTCTCGCTGCAGGAGATCATCGAGTGGCTGACTGCCAAGGATGAAGAGCTATCTGAGCAGCTGCCTATAGGGGGCGATGCTGGGGCGGTGCAGCACCAGAGAGAGTTCCACCAGGTTTGTACTAGAACCCATCTACTACACTAACACACCATTCTCAAAATCTGCCATCTGAACAAATGTATGTACATGTTGGACAGGTACACTGCCAGTGTTACAAGCCAGTCTGTTTGAATTAGTCTCTGGTTGCATGTTATTGATCAGACGAATCCAAGCATGTAATCACAACACAGCACGTGTTTACTGACAGCAGAAATGTCTCCTTTTTCTTGTTGGAAAGTAAAATTCCATCTCGGCTTCTTTTTACTGTAATACTGCAGAGCTAACCTTAGCATGATTGGAAACAAAGGAAGTCGGTAAGCACTTACAGTGAATCTCAAACCAACATCCTTGTACTGAGAGTTGCCTGCATTCAATTAGAAAGCACTTTGAGTTCAGGCTCTCTTAAATTAGCAATCCATCAAAAATTATATCTCCATCTTCGTGTTTAAGACTTGCTATTCTCTGAGCGGAACATCAGAGGGAACAGAATGTCTGCCCTATTTGTTCAAGCTACCTGGTGGTGAGATGAAATAAAAAGCCCTGAATCGTCCTTAAATAAGACAAGTGTCCCGTCTGAAACCGTTTTAATTGACGCATTGAGTCCTTCATGTGTAGATCGAGTGGAGGATGAAGCTCGCGGTAGGTGGGGGCCAGGTAAGGGTAGGCAGCTATGGATCAGAGGGATGAGAGACACTCACATCCACACGTCTCAACAAAATGAGAACATTCTTACAATGGTGCTCGCATCCTGTTGTTCCATTTTCCCCAACAAAAAACAGCTCCCTTCAGTGTAACACAAAGCACACACAAACACACTCTGATAGCAGATGCACACGCACAAACACAAACACACACTCTGTAATTGGTCCTGTAACGACAGCAGAATGCCGTTTTCCACCTTTCGTTCCAATTTTCTCTGCTGTCAGTTAATGCAGTGTCTAAGAGAGGTGAGCTGTTTTGACAGCGCGAGTATCCCATCCCCCACTCCTACCAAATCACCCTCTCACCATCCCCCACTCCTACCTAATCACCCTCCCAATTAACCAAGTCCATCCCATCGCTCTCTCACCCATACGCTGGACCGAGCTCCCCCACTCAGCTGCTTCCTCTCTCCTCCTACGCACCATTTTGTTACTTAGCATGAACCTGTAAAAATCTACTCCCAGGACCGGAAAGTCTCTCAGCAAATGTTCAGTAATCCCCCACTGTCCATACGTCCGCCTAACATCGCCAAACCCCCTTAAGCCTTCATGCTCCCCCCCCCCCCCCCCCCCCCTCCGTCTACTAATGTCCCTCCCATCCTTCCCTTCACCTTTCCTCTCCCTGAAATGTTCCATTTTTTCAGTGCAGTACTCCTTTATAATCCATCTAACACACTTGTGCTCCCCAAGCACTACATTGCTGTAAAAGTTTTCAGACAAAACAGGGAGGAAAATTGCATCCGAGTTTTCTGTGGAGAATTACGACGTTTTAAGAAATTTGAATTATTGATCTTAAGTGGATTTATTCTGCTGTCTTTTTAGAATGTGTCAGTTAGTGTCCCTGTGTGTGTGTGTGTGTATGTGTGTGAGTGAGCCAGGGACAGAGTGACAGAAAAAACTGAGAGAGAGTGTGTGTGTATACTGCAGAATCTTTTCAAACACGGAACAGAGGAGATGAATGGCTTATGTGTCCTCTGTGTTCAGAGACAGCTCCCAGTAACTCGGTTCCCCAGAGGCACTGGAATAAATGTAGGACCACGCACATGTGTGGAGGATATAAAGTCCTCCCTTGCTCCAACTCGCTCTCTTTTATGTATAATGGATCCGGGCCTGATCTGAGGACTTTATTAATGTTCTCCCAGCCAAAGACGGAGCCCCTCACTGTGAAATTTAGCTGGAATTAAAGTTTTAACGCTGTGGTGGTTGGTTTGGGCAATCCAGCAGCCACACCTTGGGAATCTGTACTGGTAGGGCAAGGAAGACATACCGGGGGGTGGAAGGAGAGTTGAGAGAGAGGGGAGGGAGGGAGGGAGATGCCAGGAGGGTGAGAGGAAGGCAGGGAGAGAAGGAAAACAAATCATAGACAGAGAGGCATACATAGAACGAGTGCAGTGGGAGAGAGAAGAGAATTGTTTTCCTGCGTCGACTCACCGGGATATCTTATCGGAACCTGCAGCTCCTGATGTTGCAGACGTTTGCATGTGTGCTTAGCAGCGGGTGGATTTACCAGTTCAGTGGGGCTTCCTGTTTAGCTCTGTGGCGGCGGAGGGGAGACGAGCGCTATCAGGTGCGACTGGCTGCAGTCCTGCCGGTTAATAGGCTCTGATCGACAGCCACCGCTGGGCCGCTTGCTGCTGGTAATTCCAGTCTGTAATGTCTACAATTTTGAACAAAATTGTAATCTCTTCATGCAGTAAGAGGATTGAGGCCTCTGGCTTTTTCTAAATAAACGATTTGACTTTAATTCCACGCTATATCGTATTAGTATAGTTTTTACCTACGGGACGTTTAGTGAAGAATGGGGATTAGTGCTTTGGACTGACACTGACAGTCTTTAAGACCCAGGGGAAGCTTTGGTTGGATCTCTAAGTCTGCAGTACATTCATGTGTTCAGCTCAAGGTTTTTATCATTTAAATAAGCGGTGTGTGCTGAAATCAGAAGCCTTTGGAGCTGGGCTTTCCACCTCATTTCCAGGTGACCAATAGTCCATGACATACGACCTCCTATTCAGGTACAGGCTTTTACAGTGCAGCGCAGCCATCCTGTCCTGTGTCTCCAAAGTTGCGTGTGTACGTGTTTGCATATGTGTGTGTGTTGTTCCCATGTTCCGAGTGAGTCATTTCTTCATGCTCATTTCCATCCACTGCATTTGTGCGTGGGCGTGCATACGTGTGTGTCAGTGCGTGCGTCCATGCGTGTGTGTGTGTCACTGCGTGTGTGTGTGTCACTGCGTGTGTGTGTGTGTCACTGCGTGTGTGTGTGTGTGTCACTGTGTGTCTATTATGTGCCACATGCTTTCATCTCTTGGCTCCTGTCCTGCAGGCGTTCATGGAGGATGTCAAGTCTCGAGGGCCCTTCATCTACTCGGTCCTGGAATCGGCCCAGGCCTTCCTGGCTCAGCACCCCTTCCAGGAGCCTGAGGAGACCCTGGCTGATGGGAAAGGTCTGCACCTCGCCCTGCCAACCAATCAAGCATCCTGCACCCTCTCTGGCCCCACCTCACCCCATCCTGGCCCACCTAAGTGTGGGCTGAACAGAGAGAGAGAGAATGAGAGTGAGAAAGTGAAAGAAAGATGGAGATGCTCCTCAGTGCTACCAGATGAATCCGCCATTAGGGCTTATTAGCACTGATGTGTCTTCCTGTGTCACTGTGTGCTTTGAGGGAGCAGTTGGGTCGGGACCAATTAACCCGACTCACCAGCATACAGTACAACACCATCTGGTCAAATCAATAATGTAGCAGCCAAGACTGTTTCCCCACCCACTCATCCACCCCCTGCTGTTTTCACCTCCACGACTGCATGTACACACGGGGCTTAGCAAACTCTCAATCTCTCTCTTAATCTATCCATCTCCCTCCCTCCTCCCACAGTTTCAACCACCTGCTAACATGTACTTGAATCGATTGTCCTTGTCCACCCCCTTATCCCCCCTCCCCCCACACACCTCCCAACCACCAGAAATGTCTCCACGGAGACGCATCCTCAACGTGAGTCGCTCCGTGTGGAAGCAGGCCAACGTGGCCAGTGACCTGTGGGAGAAGCTGACGGCTCGCTGCGTGGACCGTCACAGGTCAGACCCACACTTAGGGATCGTCACAGGTCAGACCCACTTAGGGACTGTCACAGGTCAGACCCACACTTAGGGATCGTCACAGGTCAGACCCACTTAGGGACTGTCACAGGTCAGACCCACACTAAGGGACCGTCACAGGTCAGACACACTTAGGGATCGTCACAGGTCAGACCCACACTTAGGGATCGTCACAGGTCAGACCCACTAAGGGATCGTCACAGGTCACACACACTTAGGGTCAGCCTCATGGTACCACAGCGGCCACAGCCATCTATCCAGGCTGTTTAGCCAACTCTGGGTTAGATACCTTTCACTATCCATGTGGTTGATGAAAAGGCCATGTTGGATTGGATTTATTTATCCTTTGCAAATACAAGTAATCCCACAGAGTAGAAATATCTTTGTTCAACAGTATCCCCCCATTTTGAAATAGAAAGATGTTGGCTGACATAGAGGTTAGTGCTGTTGCCATTGGCATGGGTATACAAACACAATAAAGCAGGTTTAGGTTTGTGGGTGGTGAAGAGAGATACAGTGGTGTGTTGTGGCAGCCAGTGGACTGTACGTGGAAGGTGTGTGTGCGTGTGCGGGTGTGTCACCAGGCACATGGAGCACACTCTGGAACGGCTGCTGCAGACCCAGGCTGCTATGGAGGAGCTGGCGGTGGCCCTGGAGCAGGCGGAGGGGGTGCGGGACGCCTGGGAGCCCGTGGGAGATCTCTTCATCGACTCACTGCAGGACCACATCGATGCCACCAAGGTGCAGTAAAGGGCTTACACACAAAGAGCAGTTTCACTCACTGCAGGGCAACATCGCATCGACGCCATTAAGGTGGAGTTAGGGCTAGCACACACACACACACACATACACACTGATACACAGATGTGAACTATTACTGCAATACACCAAGGCCGTAATCATAATACATATTGGGGGGGACACATCCCCCCAATATTTAAATCCGATCAAAATGTCCCCCCCCAATATATTGATGTAAAATATAATGTGCTACGCTGCGACAGGCAACAACACACGCTGTCCAAAAATTATCATGAAAAAGTTAATTCGTCCCCCCCAATGTTGACTCCATGGTTACGGCCTTGCAATACACTCTCTGTCTCTCTCTCTCTCTCTCTCTCTCATTCTGTCTCCTTTCTATTTCGATGAAACACACACCTGCAATTTCTTACAGAACACATGAAAAATGAATATTCATTAAACAAAATGATTTGTAAACCTGTGGAGTACATAATTGTCCCACCTGAGATGATTGCTTCTGGCATCTCCTACATGGTAATACACTGTGGCCAGTTGAAAACAATAGTCTAGTGCAGTATAAAAGCCATGAATTATGTAAGTTGCATTGTTAAGGCAGACAATGAGGCACAGTCACTTTTCTATAGGGGCCTTCCTGCCCACCCTTCACAGTCCAACACCTGTTGTCTGAGCTACGTGTCAATTCTCAACAGGAAATCGAACTGGATTAGTCGCAGGAGCTATGTTGTCTGTCAATTATGGGGGCCTGTAACATTTCTTCACTTGTTCCTGCAAGGCCCTCAGACTGACAGTTAGTTTCCAGAACATGACCTTAGCAGTAGCTGACAGGGGAGATGTGTCAAGCCCCTGGCTGCTTGGAGGATGTGTGGAATCCCAGCATACTCATTTGTTTGGTCGTTGCTGAGTGCTGGACTGTCATTGGACATGATGGTGAGTGTCTGGTTGTAATTGAGCCAGGCTCTTCATTAGGGCAAGCTCTTGACTCAGATCATGGCTATGTTTGGACTCTTGTCTCCGCAAACACATGGTCCCTGAGAGCTCCAGGGGAGAACTGACAAGCCTGTCTGTGGAATACACACACGCATGCTAACTGCCTCATGGTTTTGCAATGAGGCTGATGCACATCTTTCCTAAAACAGCCACTGTGCTGCACACACACACACACACACACAAACACAAACACACACACACACACACCGTCATGTCTCTATCATGAGGCAGCACATCTTTCTTAGTAAGAGCTCCTGTGCTACAGATGTAGTACACCCCCCTTACACACACACATACACACACACATACACAGATCATTAGTAGCAAGGTCTTACCTCCTGGGTAGTGTCTGCTGAGACCTAAGGGTCCCAAGGTTTTGTCAGGGCATAGCCTAGAACCTATACTTTGACCTATCTTCATTATGTTCATACATGTGCAAAAGCTTGAATCTAAGTGAGGGACAGTACAGTGAATGCATTTCTCAAACGGTCTATTGTTTGCTTTATTGTTCCCTCCCTCCCTCCTACAGTAAAACAACTTAATAAAATCACATACTCAAGAGTTGGTCTTGAGAGGGCATATGGAGAACTTTTTTGAGGTCATCCTCCGCTCTTTCCTCTTATAACCAATTTCACTTTTCTGTCTCTCTCCGCTCTCTCTCTCATTTGTTCTCATCTCCCTCTCTCTGTCTCTGTCTCTCTCTCTCTCTCTCTCTCTCTCTCTCTCTCTCTCTCTCTCTCTCTCTCTCTCTCCCCCTCCCTCCCTCCCTCCAGCTTTTTAAGGATGAGTTGACCCAGGTGAAGGAGGGCATGAAGCACATCAACGACCTGGCCCACCAGCTGGCCATCTCAGACGTCCACCTGTCCATGGACAACGCACGGGCCCTGGAGCACCTCAACAGCAGATGGAAGCTGCTGCAGGTGCTGCATTCCTCCAACCTATGAACAGCTTCCTGACAACCTCATTATAGATTCCCAACATCCTCCCAGCAACCTCACAACAACAGTCTCCTTTCAACCTCACAACAACCTCCCCCCCAACCTTAAAACAACCTCATAATGACCTCCCATCAACATGCTCCCTTCAACCTATCCACAATATCAACCAATGTCTCCTTGCCCGCCTCGTCTCAGTTCCCCTCTCAACTTTTTCACAATGTCCCCTCATCTTTGCTGTAACTAGCCTCACTCTCCCCGTAGCCTCACCTCAGCCGACCACACTTCTCCCTCCCCACCTTCCATTCAAGTGTTCTCCGGATTTCCCATCAGCCTCTCCTCTCAAATCTCTTGTGTCGATGGACGATGCCAGTTCAGTGTATGAGAGAGGGTGGCAGAGACAGAGATCTATGGAGACGTGTTAGGGGCTGGGAGAGTACAGCTGGGCTGTACATCAGGGCTTTGCTCCAGCCTCTGCTGTGAGTGCATCATTTCAGGCTGACTGCAACAAAGCGTGCCTTTTGTCTCCTGAGTGAAACATATTGGATTGTTCAGAGCTGAAGTGTTGAGCAGGCCAGAGTCAGCAAGAAGGACAGACATGGCTGTGAAAAGCATTGCCTTTTTGCAGTCTCTCTTCCCCCCTCTCTCTCTCTCTTGAATGCGCTATCTTTCTCTCTCTCTTACTGTTTCTCAATTCCTCTCTCTCACTGTCTCTCAATTCCTCTCTCTCCTTCACTTTCCCTCTCTCCTTTCCACATCACTCCTCGTCGTCTTCCTCTAAATGAAATACAAGTTAATTCAATGAGCCCCATTGACAACCCTGCTCAATCTTACAGTATTTGACAGTGCCCAATCAAAAACATAGAAAGATATTGAACTCTCTCTCTCTGTCTTTCTCTCTCACATACACACGTTCTCTCTCTGCTTCATTTCTGTCTTGCTCTGTCTGTATGTCTCTCCTTCTCCCTTTTCCTCTTCTCATCCTATTTCCGTTTTTTTTTTCTACAGTTGAAGAATATGCTAAATGCAAAACCCCCTTCATTTAAATAACATCCTGTGTTCCGGTGATGCTGTCTCCACTGACGTTGATAAAGTACTTTTTCGAGGCTGATTCTCTAATATTTTTTGTTTTGCATAATTCAGCAACCAGCTGCAAGTTAGAGAGCCTGCGCTCAGGAATCCTACAAGAGACATGTTTTACTACACAACAAAGCTGACAGTAACATTTCCAAGATGGACTGAAATGGCTCCAAATGATTTTAACCTATCCATGTAGCACTCCAGAGAATACTGCTAGATTTGTGTGGCTGAGTGCACACAGCCCATGTATACATTGAGGAACAGTAATGTTTTTCCTCTCCATAACGCTAACCTCACATTCACAGCTCATTGGGCTTACTTGTCCTTGAAATGCCTTGAGATAACAGCTCTCCCCTCTCTCTCTCTTTCTCTCTCTCTGTCTCTCTCTCTCTCTCAGTATTTATTTCGCTCTCTTCTTTCACTTTCTCTCTTTTACCCTTTCTACGTGAGTAGATTTACCTCCTATTGTTTGTGGAGGTGTTTCGACGATCTACTGACAATGATTTACACGCTGAATCCAATACCTTGTAAATAAACCTGGATTAGTCGCCCAAATCCCCTCTGGAGCCGTCCCAGTGGACGGAGTGCAGCACAGCTGCCTCCTAAGACAATGGCAAACTTCTCCTCCTCAACTCAAATCCCTTTGCTCTTATTGACACGTGTGCCCGTCTCCCTCCCTTGCGCGCACACACACACACACACATACCTCCATACCGACATACTTGCCTCAGCATGAGACCATTGTCCTCATTTCAACAAAGCTGTGAATATTTGTCATTTCTGCGTCATTTCTTTTCCTATCTGCCACTGTTCAAAGACAGTAAAAGTCGGTAGCAGGGGATGGAAATGCACATTCCCCTTATTGTACTTCTAACTAATTGCCAAACGAAGGAGAAAGATGAGAAGTGTGTGAGTGTGGGTGTGTGTGTTTAGGGGGAGGGAAGGGGATATCAGAGAAAGTGAGTGGCATATTTCCCTTTGATACAATTTGTGTGTGTCTGTGTGTATCCATGTGCGTGTGCTTGCGTGTGTGTGTGTGTGTCTCTGCAGGGTTCTATAGAAGAGCGTCTGAAGCAGCTGCAAGATGCTCACCGAGACTTTGGCCCCGGGTCCCAGCACTTCCTCTCCAGTAAGAGGCCTCTTCCTGGTTTAGAAGTTGCCGGATTGCGCTGCATCACGCTGGTGCCTCGCTGGTGCCGGGCTGTGGAGAGGCTGCTGTGGTGCTGGGGGGTGGGCGGGGAGCGGGAGGCTGGAAATGAGGTTGGGTGCAGGGAGATTTGAGGGACCTGTGGTGACACAGTGTGAGTAACAGCGTGAGGATGTGTGACTGCAGCATCTGGGTTTTAGGGTGTAGGCGGAGGCTTACTGCCTCATGCTTAATGCAGAGTCACTGCAGCTCCAACAATAGAGGGGGAAGGGGCCCACTTGCCTAGGAGTGTGTGTGTGTTTTTTGTGTGTGTGTGTGGGTGGGTGGGGGGGTGGTGCTTGTAAGCGTGTGTGCATGAGTGTGTGTATACTCGTGTGTATGTGTTGCACATGTGTGTTTGTGTGCTTATGTGTCTGTGCTCTTGGGTATGTTACGCATTCCTCTTCCCAGTCTCTCCTCTTGCCGTTTCAGACTCCTGGAGCTGAGATTAGAGGGGGCTAAAACGCTCCGTTCACCACTGGGTCCAGACTCCTGCACCTCCCTTATTCTATTAGACCTCACCAGCAACCTAATCCTCTCTGGAGCTCACACAAAAGCTCACTTTATCATCCCTAGTGAACCTATTATTGTGTACAGACCCTGGGTTGGGGTAGCCTGAATGGACAGTGGCTTGTCTGGGCAGGCATGAACATTGTCAGTAGTGACACGCAAAATGAATTTTCATGCTTGATGTGCCTATTCCATTGATTTTCCATCTCTCACAGGTTCAGTGCAGATTCCCTGGGAGCGAGCTATCTCCCCAAACAAAGTGCCCTACTACATCAAGTAAGTCCACCTGGGTCCTGGTGTGTGTGTGTGTGTGTGTGTGTGTGTGTGTGTGTGTGTGTGTGTGTGTGTGTGTGTGTGTGTGTGTGTGTGTGTGTGTAAGAGTCTGTGGGAAAAAGCTATGATTGAAAACAGACATTCAGATAGCTAGAGACACAAGTATTGGGTTACCAGAAATTGCACATCTGTATCTATTCATGGAGTTATCGAGCTTAGGCCTCTCTCCTGGGCGTTCGGATTTGTTTACCTCATCAATACACAGCCCTCTTTAACTGAACACTGCTTATTCATCAAGTGTGTGTGTGTGTGTGTGTGTGTGTGTGTGTGTGTGTGTGTGTGTGTGTGTGTGTGTGTGTGTGGGTGTGTCTGTATGTATTTCTAGGTATACCTTGGTAAACTGACAAAATATATTTTTCTAATTACAGCTGTTAGTCCTCTTGTGGCCTGTCACTGTCTGTTTGGCCTGTGTAACTGTGCCATGGTGGGTGTGTGTGGGTGTGTGTGTGGGGGGGGGGGGACACAATTTGGGACAGGCATTCTGTCGGGCACCAATCAAGGAAAACTCTCAGCTCCTCAGGTAACGAGATCTAAAATTGTCCCTGGGGTCCTGGCAAACGCTGGGCTCGAAAGCCCTCGCTCATTTATTTATTTGGGCTCATCATTTATTTATTGTCTATCTATTTTTCACGGTGTACCTCTCAGTGTGGTGCTGGTAGTCGGGTGTGTAGGAGTGCTGTGTAAGTTTAATGACGTGCTCATGTCGTGGCACGGCCGGGAAGCTGAGAGTTGAAAACAGCCTTAGTTCGGGAGCGCAGGAACACTGGCATGTCACGGAGAACATGTCCTTTCTGTCTGCACTTTAAAGGGTTTATATCTCTTACGGCCTTCTGTTCTGTAACAACTCTCTCTCTCTCTCTCTCTGTCTCTCTCTCTCTCTCTCTCTGTCTCTCTCTCTCTCTATCTCTCTCTGCTAAACCTCTGCTCTTCTGCACTCATTTGACATTCTGTTTGCCTTTCCTCCCCTCTCCTCCCCTTCTCCTCCCCTCTCCTCCTCCTCCATCTCCACTGCTCTCTAATGCTCCACCCCCTCCCCCAGCCACCAGGCTCAGACGACGTGCTGGGACCACCCAAAGATGACGGAGCTCTACCAGGCACTGGGTAAGAGGGCAGCATGACCCAGCAGCCTCCTCTGGAGCCCTGCACAGGCCTCAAGCCTCCAACCCAGCAGGGGGCAGCGCTGGGATGTCCCCGCCTGCCTGTCAGCACCGCACCCTCATTAGGGGCACCCAGAAGAACGAGAACAACGCCCTTATTAACCTGCCGGGCTCACTCACTGACTCACGCACTCGCTGCTGCTGCCGGCTGATTGCTTTTCCCTGCCTTTAATTAATTGGGATGAATCTACATGGGGAGTGTTTGTATTAATGGGATGTGACAGAAAGGGTTATCCACCCAGGCACCCTAACACATAGAGCTGCTGTCAGCCAGCAGGCCTGAGATTTTATCAGAGCACAACATGACACGCCCCTGCTAATGGCACCCTCGGAGGGTGGGGAAGCCACCGGGGAGATGGAGGGAGGAGGAGATGGAAGGAGGAGATGGAGGGAGGAGGAGATGGAGGGAGGAGGAGATGGAGGGAGGAGATGGAGGCAGGAGATGGAGGGAGGAGGAGATGGAGGGAGGAGATGGAGGGAGGAGAATATGGAGGGAGGAGCAAGTGGAGGAAGAGGAGGGGATGGAAAGAGTAAGAGATGGAGGGAGAAGAGCAAGTGAGAGGAGGAGGGGAAGGAGGGCAGAGGAGGTCGAGAGAGGAGGGGATGGAGAGAGGAAGTAGTGTGTTTCCTTGGCTGTCTGAGGGGGAGATGGGTTAGGTGTTTGTGCTTATCTCTGAGTCTCCATATTTGACAGGCTTTGACATCCACTCACTGTATCTCTCTTTCCTGCTGCCTTTCTTTCCTTTACGGTAATCTCTCCCTCTTTTTATTCTGTGTCCTTCAGCGGATCTAAACAACATTAAGTTCTCTGCGTACAGGACAGCTATGAAGCTACGGCGGGTTCAGAAGGCCTTGAGACGTACGTATCCTCTCCTCTCTCTTAACCTTTCCTCTGCCCTCCTCTTTTGTCATCTCCTTTCTTTTCCTAACCTCTTCCCTCCTCTGCTCTCCTCCTTTTCTCCTCGCCTCACCTCGCTTCTCCTCTCCATTACTCTGGGAGTGTGTCCACAGACCAGCTAAGGTCATTAAATCAGACTCTAGCCTAGTGGTCCACCTTCAGCTCCTCATACCTTGTCTTCCACTCACATTTACTGCAGGGGCTGCATCATTGTCATGCTGCCTAATTAAACCTATTAACAAGCCTTATTGAGTGGCTTAAGGGAGGGTAATTAGCGGGTGCACCACACGATGAGGCATAAATGTGTGGACTCCTGGGTCCTGCTGGCAGGTTTATCTTCCCTGGTCCACACTCACCCTCCGCCTTCCTGCTCTCCTTTTCACCCTCCCTTTCTCCCCACCTCTCTCCCCACCTCCCTCCCCCCCTCTTCACCTCCCTCCTCACATTCCTCCCCACCTCCCTCCCCGCCCCCCCGTCCCACCTCCCTCTCTCCCTCCCTCTTGCCTTCCCCCTGCTGCGCCCGGCCGACCCGTCCCAGAGTCGCCCCATGCCTCGGAGCGGCCATACCTCGCCACAGGCGGCCACTCTCATCCTCTTTCATGGTCTCCCTCTTTCTTCACGCTACCCCCCCCCCCCCCCCCCCCCCTCCCCTGCCTGGCACACTCCTCTCTCCACCTCCATCACCACCCCCTGACAGTGGCAATGGCCTGCAAAAACCCAGAGTGGGTTCTGTACCTCTCTCAGTCTTTCTCTTCTCACCCCCATGCAGCTTTCTTTCTGCAGCCCTTTTTCTCTGCCGGTCGGCTAGTCCGTGTCGTTAGTAGAATTAATTGCCAGGCTGCCATAGTAACTACAGTTTGATTTCTCTTTCTGTTTCTCTCTCTCTCTCTTTTTCCCTCTCTCTCCCTCTTTCCCTCCCTCTCTCTCTCTCCCTCTGTCCACTTTGCCTGTGTGGATGATTGAGGAAGGCTCTATAAAAGCGCATCTAAAATGCCTTTTAGTGTGTCTCTCTTCCAGCCTGGAGAGCTCTCCAGTTATCTCCCCTCTCTCTGCTTCCTCATTATCGCTCTATCCAATTACAGCTGACATTAGAGGACACCCTTTTACCTCCCGTTCTTGGGCTGGCCTTCAAATGAGTTTAGAGAGCGACAGAATCAAATTTGTGTTGACGTTCTGGCAACATCTGGCATAGGACTTAAGTGGAAGGGAAGGTGAACGAGCACTCCCCTTCCTCTCTGGTGTCTTTGAGCTGGGCTGTTTGGGATGGATGAGGACATGAGGATGATCATTTGCTGGGTGTGCTTCCGGCTTGTGTGTGTGTGTGCATCTGAATGTGTGCATGTATGCTTGTGTGTATGCACATGTGTGCGTCTGTGTGTGTGTGTGTGTGCGAGCGTGTGTGCGTGCACGTGTGTGTGTGTGTGTGTGTGTGTGCAGTGGACCTGCTGACGCTGGGCAGCCTGGTGGATGTGTTCCGGGAGCAGGACCTGCAGCAGGCGGAGCATGTGATGGACGTGGTGGAGGTGATCCACGGGCTGACCGGCCTCTACGAGAGGCTGGAGGAGGAGAGAGCCATGCTGGTCAACATCCCCCTCTGTGTGGACATGTGTCTCAACTGGCTGCTCAACGTCTACGACAGGTAGGGGCCTACCGGGGGCGGGGGGGGGGGGGGGGGGGGGGGGGGTGGGGGGTGGCCTCTTCAATGATGAAGGTGTGATATCCACTTACACAAAACGAGTGTTCATTGAAGACAAATGGCTTTGCTTTACCTGGGACCCCGGTAGCTACAGAAGTGTGTTGTGTCCACTGTGTTGTCACGTTAGTCCATAATGACACTGAGTACTGGGAGCAGGGCTCCTATTGTCATCTTGTCTAAACCAGAGCTGAGCCGCTCATTACAGGAGTCAGCTGTTGGACATAGAACTGTAGTGGGATGTTGACTTGACCGATTCCAAGCTTCATGTGTGTCAGTAAGTGTTGTAATGCTCAGGATAAGCTCATGACATTACGAGTAAGACCTCACACATTGCCTGAACCACACACACACACACACACACACACACACACACAGGGGGCTCTAAAGCCTCCATGATGAAGGAGTAGGGGCTTCATGGTGTTCCTCTCTTGGTGAGTGTTCTGATTGGTGGAGAGCCCTGTCAGCAGGGGGTCTCATAGATCTATGTCTGGCTGTGTAAGATGGCTGGAACCAGACTGGCACGGGTCCAATCAACACCACAGCCAGTAGAAAGGCTTCTGTGCTTCGTTCATCTTCCCCTGCTAAGCCTTTTATGGAGAATGGGTAGCTCTATTCCCAGCAACCAAAAAGGGGGGACGGGGAGGGGGGATGGTCATGCAATGGGTTTCTCTCTCTCTTTCTCTCTCTCTCTCTCTCTCTCTCTCTCTCTCTCTCTCTCTCTCTCTCTCTCTCTCTCTCTCTCTCTCTCTCTCTCTCTCTCTCTCTCTCTCTCTCTCTCTCTCTCTCTCTCTCTCTCTCTCTCCCTCTTCAGCAGTGTACATTTGTTTCCTGGTTCTTAACTACCTGCTTGCTAATGAGAGGCAATCAGCATTTTTACCTTCCACATAAATTTCAGTAATTGCTTTTTTCTTTTTCAATGAACGACCAGGGGATGAGCTGAGCCTGTGTGAGAGCTGTAATCATGGACTCCCGTGACACACTGTTGAGTGTTAGTGAGGCTTTAGCTTGTTGTGATGGTAGGCTGCATGTTCTATGTCTCTCACTCTGCTGCGTGGTTTTTGAAGAGTTTAAGTGCATTTTAGTCAGAAGTGTTTAGTTGTTTGTGTGTGTGTGTGCCTTTATGGAGGCATGCGCGGTATATGTCTGTGTGTCTGTGTGTGTGTGTGTACTTCAGAGTGGCGATGTTGATGCGTGTGTGTCTGTGAACTGGTGTGCTCCCTCATCCTCGTCTGCTCTCGAGGCGTGTCACACTCCAGCAGGGGGTGTGGGGGACGCGGCCCGTGAGGGGGGGCGGGGGGGTGGGGGGTGCATATTGGAGATGACACACGACACACAGCCCAGAGAGTGTGAGAGATGCTGACAGCACACTCTCTCCACCTCCCCCAGGTCGCTGACTAACTGCTCTCTAATGGCACAGAATGGAAGTCATGTTGTTGACGGGCTCTAATCTTCTCACCCCGACTCCTCACCGTCTCCACTGTTCCCACCTGAGTTGGTGTTCTGGTGGTAAACAGTAAACCCTCCTCTCTCAGAACATCTCCTCCCCCAGCCTCCTTCCCCAGACTAATGTTCTCTCCCGACTGGAGTGTGCTCACACTATCTCTTCTCATCTCCCACTCATCTCCTGCTCTGTCTGATGTTCTCACTCTGCTGTCCTCACGGGTGGGGTTGAGACAGACAGACAGAGGCATGGTGAGACAGACAGAGAGAAAAGAGAGAGGTAGAGAGACGGTGAGAGAGAGAGAGAGAGAGAGAGAGAGAGAGAGAGAGAGAGAGAGAGAGAGAGAGAAACGGCTGATTTCCTAGTAAACAGAGTGTCCTTCCTGTCCTTCCCTAGACTCCAGTGTGTGTCCCTCTGGCACCCAGTCACACAGATATGTGACCCATTTAGACCGGGGACAGGAAGCTTCTCCCACTCAGTGGCATTGCCATTGGCCAGACATCACATTGTGTCCCTATATTCACTAGCATGAGCAGACATACTTTCTCAGTGACCCTGGGAAGGGCAGCTAATGTCACGTGTGTGTGTATGTATGCGTGTGTGCGTGCATGTGTTTATTAAACTTCCACGAACGTGACTCTTCAGTAACCTTTGGGTTACTTGTTCTCCTCTCCTCACAGCGGTCGCAATGGGAAGATACGAGTTCTGTCGTTCAAGACCGGCCTGGTGAGCTTGTGCAGCGCAGACGTCCAGGAGAAGTACAAATGTAAGCTCCTCTGAACGCTTCTTTACATAGCGCCGCATCTCAGCCACAAGCCACACAGAAATCAGACATTAGACATCCACTTATCCCAGTCCAATGGATGGTTCTGACCACTCTGTTTGGGTCAGCATAAAGAAGGCTCTCTGCCGCACACACACACACACAGCACTCACTCTCCTCTGCCTTCCCATTTCGATTTTCACTGAACGTTATGTTGTAATATTTCACTGGCCCCCAGCTCCAGGATACAGCGCTTTTAGTGTCTTTGTAACTGCCGTTTACGACCCCACTCTTGTAAATATGTTGGAGAGATAGAGATGGAGAGAAAAGGAGAAAGGTAGAGGGAGAATGAGAGAGGGGGGAAGTGAAAGAGAGAGATAGAGACAGATGGAGGGGAGAAAGAGAGAGAGAGAGAGAGAGAGAGAGAGAGAGAGAGAGAGAGAGAGAGTGAGAGAGAGAGAGAGAGAGAGAGAGAGAGAGAGAGAGAGAGAGAGAGAGAGAGAGAGAGAAAGAGAGAGAGAGAGAGAGAAAGAGAGAGAGAGAGAGAGAGAACGACAGATGGAGAGAGAGAGAGTGAGAGACAGAGGAAGAGGAAGAGGAAGAGAGAGAGAGAGTCAGCACTGCCCACATTCAGACTTTGTTGGCAGCGTGGCGTCAAAGCCATGCCCATGGTCGTTCCATTGCCATCTGTGACAGCTCGTAAAAACTGAATGGCAGCAGATTTTGTGTGTTTTCGAAGGTGAATAGGCCATCTTCTGTGGTGCCCGTGGGTAGAGAGGTACAGGATGGGCCCTATGGCCACGCCAGTTTGTCCAGGTGATTGATCTCACACTTCAGCTCCTCAGCTCAAGGGACTGACCCTCTGAGAGCGGAACAAGGAGGCACATTTGGAGTCACTTAAAGATGCCAGAGGGGCCCTGTGCCCTCAGGTCCCTCTGGCCCGGCCTGCAGGGGCTGGGGCAGGCAGGGGTCCTGCAGCTATTTGATCAGCCTTTATGAAGCCCCGTCTCATGGCTGTCATGCTTCATCATTGCGGTGGCGGCTGACCTCGCCACAGCTGGGCTCATGCGGCCGCTTGAGTCTGCAGTGACATCGGCTCCACCTCCCCCCCCCCTCTCTCTTTTTTTCTCTCTCCCTCTGTCTCACTCTTCCTTTCTCTCCTTCACCCCGTCTCTTTGTCTCTCTCCCTTTTTGTCTCCCTCTGTTTATCTTTCTCATCTCTCCCGCTCTCTCTTTCTCTCCCTCTCTCTCTCTTTCTCTCTTCTTCTCTCTTTCTCTCCCTCTCTCTGTCTTTCTCTCTTCTTCTCTCTTTCTCTCCCTCTCTCTGTCTTTCTCTCTTCTTCTCTGTTTCTCCACTCTCTCCCTGCAGACCTCTGCCCACCATGAGAATCCACCCACCCACATGTGACCGACTCCCCTCAAGTCACTTTCTCTCCCCTGTAAAAGACGATGCACAATCCCATACATACATACTCAGCACTGTGGCTTTCGTCTTTCATGGACATGTGCGTGAAACACACACACACGCCAGACAACACGTACCTAGAAGACCCCCCCCACATGTGAGCTGTGTTGTTGTCAGACCTGTTCAGGCAGGTGGCGGGTCCTAGCGGCCTGACGGACCAGCGTCACCTCAGCCTGCTGCTCCACGAGGCCATCCAGATCCCCCGGCAGCTGGGGGAGGTGGCCGCTTTCGGAGGCAGCAACGTGGAGCCCAGCGTCCGGAGCTGCTTCCGCATGGTGAGAACACGCACACACACGCTAACACATGCACACATACATACACACACAGTATACGGACACACGCATGCACGCATGCACGTGAACAACACACCGCGAACACTCGCGCTCGCACACAAAATGGCAAAAACAGGGACGCAAACCTTGCGCCCAGACACGCGTGTGCACATACCACACACACATGCATGCATGCGCATATACCACACACACGTGCATGCGCATATACCACACACACGTGCATGCGCATATACCACACACACTTGCATGCGCACGGCTCCATCTCAGCTTGTGAGCATGTAGCACATGAGGTAGGTTCAGCATTCTGACATTCCATTGCATACATAATGTATCACTGCGAAACGCTCAGGATGTGAACATGGCTGTAATGAGTTTGTGCAGGATACAATCAGAGTATCACACTGAAAATATGGCTGACATGCCCTTTGAAAGATGCATGGTGGAGTTTTAATATTGATGTGATTAGGCTGGGTCAAAGACTGACTTGCAGGTCGTCATCCTTGCAATTTGTGGGAAATGAAGAGACATGCTCCAACTACTGATGTGGCTTTCATTCACATGTAGAGCTGGGTCCTGTGTTCCACAGGGGGCTTCAGGTGGTTGGGAACCATCCTGGTGGCATTTAGCTGAGGGGACAAACTAATTATAGTCTTCCTAGAAGCAGGGTACAGGGCTTTTGAAAGATGCCCTTTTTAAACCCTTTAAATCCTGCTGTTACATCCAATACTTAATTAAATCCCACTCTATTCTAGTCCATGCTCCTGATATCAGCTACGGATGATTAAAATCCATTCATTTCACCATTTGCTCCATGTCAAGGCTTTTTACGCGCAGATGAAATATCTGTATAGCGCCAATCAGTGCGCGCCCCAATTGCCAATTTATCACTTGGCGTGGCAATACAGTCAAAGTGAGGAAGCGACTGGCGCCACCGTGGTGGGCGTCAGACGGAGCTCTCTGATGGCGTGGGGGCTGATGGGAGACCCTCGACCAGGAGGGAGCGTTGTTGGCTCCTGTTGACTTACAGTAATTAGGCCCTCCACCTATCTGGAAACATACCTAACTGGTGTGTGTGGCGTCGTGTCCATACCCTTGTGGGGTCCAGAAATCTCCACAAGGAAAGTAAACAAAGATTTTATTGTACCTTGTGCGATATTTTCTTGGTTCCCACAAATGATTTAGCTTAGTATAACAGAACCAAAAGGTTTGTTGCAGTGTGCGGATTAATATAGTCAACAGAGAGCAGTAAAGTGTGTCTAGTGTGTTCATTGTGTGCTCAACGACAGAGTTTGCTCAGTAAAGTCATATTTTGTCCATCATATTCAGTAATGCTCCATTGACATTTGGTCTTCCACACAGTGTGAAGACTCCTCAGCTGTGGAGCACTGCCCTCTCTGGGGATCCCACACTTCAGCAGACCTCTCAAACACACACACACAAGCACTCGCACACAAGCACACACACACAAGCACTCACGTTAATTATGCTGCTTTTCCTAAGCTAGGGAGGATACCTCCGGGAAATCAACCTTTTAATGCATCTCTGATGCGCACTTAATGAGAATTTAGCACATTACAGATATTCCGTGCATGGCGAGTCTTTGCTCTATGAGGCTGACTTCCTGTTTTTTCTCTCTCCCTTATTTCTGAATCACTCAACAGGTTGTTAGCCAAAGTCCAAATACTAGTGGGGGATATTGATTCGTGTTTTGTCTGTTTTGGTTGAAAGTGTACATGCTTCTTTTGATGTGAGTGTGACAGAAATACACCAGTCAGCCATGCTTACCTCCTTAACCCTCGCCTCATCTCACATCCCGCCTCCTCCTCCTCCTCTCCTCCCCCCTGTTCTCTCTCTCATCCCCATCTCTTTGAAATTCAATTTTCAAAGAAAATCAGGTGGGGACAGGAGAGTGAGAAAGCTTAATGACACATGGGAGCGGCAAACCTTGAACAGGCGCTTGCTGTGTCTCTCTCCCGGTGTATCTCCATCCCACTCCTCCCGGGCTGTGTTTAGGCCTGGGTAATTACTCAAGCTGTCGCTGCATGTTGCTCCCGTCCCAGGCCCCGGGGAAGCCAGCCATTGAGGTGGCCCACTTCCTGGAGTGGATGAGTCTGGAGCCCCAGTCCGTGGTGTGGCTGCCCGTGCTGCAGCGCGTGGCCCTGGCGGAGGCCGCCAAGCACCAGGCCAAGTGCTACGTCTGCAAGCAGTGCCCCATCAAGGGCTTCAGGTGGGTCTGCTGCCCAGGGAAGGGGCCGTGGATAGGGTTAGAGAGCACACACACACACACATGTGTAAACGTAAACACACATACAGTTCAGGGAGACACTTTCTTGTCTGCATTAATCCAGTGTGATTTATTCCTGTTATCATGGCAGCTGCTTCCTGGTCATTATCTGTTCCTTTTCTGACAGGTACCGCAGCCTCAAACAGTTCAACGTGGACATCTGTCAGACGTGCTTCCTAACAGGCCGCACCACCAAGGGCAAGAAACTGCACTACCCCATCATGGAGTATTACACCCCAGTAAGTCCCTGATGGCTGTCAGTTTCAGCCTGTGGTGACAAAGAGTTCACAATGACCCCTCAACGCCTTGATGTTCCCTTCTGCATTTAATGTATTAGCATTAAGATGCATTTAGAAAGTACGCACCCAATGTACAAATGCACCCTGAATTTTCAACAGCAAAATTGGTTGGATAGTTGCTAAACCTAAAACCCAGATGAATAATAATTTCGAGGAAATTTAGGTTATAGAACAATGTCAATTTAAAGTAACAATAGGTAAGATTATTTCCCAAAAAAGAGAAAGATTTTGTCCCATTGAAACATGCTGTGTAAGCTAATGAGGCCCTCTGAGAGTTGTTTAGCAACATATACAGCTCACTGCCAGTGAAATGTCCATTTCTAATTTTTTGGAGTAGCCCGCTACTTTCCAGCCAATTATATTCTAGCAATCTTTTTCCAGCCAATTGCCTTCGGCGAGACAGACTTTCCTCCTTTGGCTTATGTTTTGAAACCGCTGTCAATCAAATTTAAACTGGGAGAACGTGCAGAAGTTCAGACAAGGATTGGAGGTGCTGTTTGTCATATTTAAATTTATTTTGTAAGGTTATCTGTGGCAGCTTCAATATAAACACAGATATTTCCCCTAATTGTAACCTTTATGCAACAATGCATAAATGTAAACACTTAGCTTAAATTGGACTCATTTCCTTCCAGCTAATTTGGGCACATGGAGTACATCACTACGGCTGAACAGTATGGGACTCCCTGAAGTCCCATCAGGCTCTGGCTGGTACACAAATGGAGCACTGTGCCTCCAAAGCTGAGATGATTTGAGAGAGTGCACACAGAGGATGCTCCAGACCTCAGCTTCAATCAATGCAGAGCTGTGAAACATGGCAGAAAGCCATCTGCACAATGATTTTTCTCAGGGCA
The DNA here is from genome assembly GCF_021917145.1 of Hypomesus transpacificus. NCBI lineage: Eukaryota > Metazoa > Chordata > Actinopteri > Osmeriformes > Osmeridae > Hypomesus > Hypomesus transpacificus. The sequence goes on from NC_061060.1 coordinate 9,801,232, forward strand.
GTATTTCACTGCCACGCTTTAAGTGCTCCTTGTTGGAGTTTTTGACTTCACCCAGACTCTCCTACCTTTCTGCTGTGTGACTGAGGGAGAGAGGAGGAGCCATCTGGGGCGGAGAGGGGTCAGGGTGGGCTTGGAGGCAGGCAGATGAACGAGGCCTCATCCAAAACCACAGAGCTTACTACTGTCTGGGGGAACTTTGAGGGATTCAAAAGTTGTGAACTTTATCTGTTCGCCTCCCTCGCACTTACTCATGCTCCCCCAACCCTCTTACCCCTCACCCTCATCCTAAATCATGTGCCCTAGACAACCTCAGGAGAGAAGATGCGGGACTTTGCCAAGACGCTGAAGAACAAGTTCAGGTCGAAGCAGTACTTCAGCAAACACCCTCAGAGAGGCTACCTACCTGTTCAGTCTGTACTGGAGGCAGAGAACTCAGAGACGTGAGTCACACACACATACACAGGCGCGCACACACACACACACTCTCATAAACATGGACACGCACACACATTGACACACAGTGGTCCATCGGTTTCATGTGGTTTGTGTGTGTGTGCTCATTGTGACCAGGCCCGGCTCCTCTCCCAAGCTGCCTCATGCAGACACACACAGCAGGATCGAGCACTTCGCTAGCAGGTACAAGCTTCACTTTTCTTTTCCAAAACACAGTCGCAGACAAGCATACACACACTTACAAACATAGACACATGCTGACATATGCAAACACAACACACACTAACTAATGTTCTGCCTTCAAGAGAATGTGTCAACATAATAATTTTTTTATGGCCTGACCTGCTTTGGTAACTGATTCAGAGTAGTATAACTGTCACTGCCTGGTGAGTTGTTGTTAGAAGAAGGAACAAAACAGCCTCTAACGGTGTTCGAACAACCATGTACTGAACAAAACACTGGCGTGCCATGTCAGTTGAATCTTTTCTAACCCACCAAATTATTTGTTGCTCTCTGCCCCACTATTCCATTACTGTTACACCCCCACCCCCCCACCACCCCCACACACACACAGGCACACACACACAGGCACACATACACACACGCACGCCCGCTCCCTTACTGCACTGTGATTGAAATATCGATCTGGCAGCATCGTGGGTACTGAGCTTTGGCCTGAATGGAAGTCTGGTTGACCCTGCAGGTCTCCCCTCTCTTAGTTTACACACACACACACACACACACACATACACACACACACACACAGACAGTACACATACTCACACACTCACAGACACAGTACTGTGTTTGGTATGGTCTTGTCAAGGTTCACCTACCTCTGAATGCCCAGAGGGGGGGGGGGGGGGGTCACTGTGGTGCACCTGGGAGCTGCCAGGGCAGATCACTGTCTCTCTGACAGGGCATAAACAGGCAACAGGCTAACACCCTGCAGTGCTTCATCCAGACCAGTGCTGCCCAGCACAATCAAAAAAACACAGCAAAGATCTCCCACAGTGAAAGAGAAAAGTGTGTGTGTGTGTGTATTGTATGTGTGGAGCTGTGTGTGTGTGCGTTATACCTGAGACATGAACACACATCGCATCCCATTAACACTTAGGAGACACACCAACAAAAGGACAGACCTATTTTCCTGTCTCTCTTCCTCCCTCCCTTTTCCAGCTTCCTACACATCATCTTTTATTCCTCTCTCTGTTTCTCTCTCTCTCCTATTATCTCTCTTGTTCCCTTATTGTCTGCCATCTCTACAAAAGGTTTTTTATGACATCGTCTCGTCACCGTTTCCATTTCTCACTTGCAGCCATTCTGAGTGTTGGCTCACAGTCGTCATTGTCCCTGTTCCAGAATCATTTCACATTTGCTTGACAGCCATCAATTAGAATAATTTGGTTGGCACAGCTACTTGGCTCAAACTGAAGATCCACCAAACTGTGGACTGGCATAACATGCCCGCAGCATGTGCCAGCAGCCATCGCTACATACACCAGATAACCAGAGATGAAGGAATGGGCGGGGCCACATTCTGGTGTCTTAGACGTGAGACGAGTTTACGAAGTCCGACGCCTGATTTATTGGCCTATCAGATTGCACAACGAGAGGCGGGAATCCATGATGGAGGAAGTTATATTTTATGTGGTATGGTTTGGATTTTGTTACTTTTTTTGCTTTGCCCATCTGTCCTTTTGCTGCAGTGCGACATCTTAACATTTCTAAAGAGATTTCTTGAGCTTATAAAGGTATGAACAAAGAAACATTTTAGTAGTCACTGAAGATTTTTTTTTTTACTTGAGCATACCAAATGTGTATGGACAGGTTATTAAAATGACTATGGAGATCAATCTGTACTCTTCAAAATGACTCTTGATCAGTAATTTCTCTTTGCTTAATTTATTTTCCCCCTCTTTCTACCCTCTCTGGTTCTCCTCTCGCTTCTCTCACTATTTCTCTGCAGTGTTGTCCTGGCTGTTAATTTAGTCTCTCATTTAAAAAACACATTAAGTAAAGAATCACATCTCTTTATTTGTTCCCTCCATCATTGTCACAGTCCTCTTTGAACCTTAATGGGGAAATCAAATTGATATCAAAAGCAGGATGTCAGAATTGCGGCTATATTAAACACTCCCTAGGGAGGACATACACATCAAGACAAGGGAGTAGAGGGCTGTGTGTGTGTGTGTGTGTGTGTGTGCGTGTACTTGCATGTGTATGTGTGTGAGGGGGTGTATGTGTTAATCCAGAGTAATAATGTGCTCCCCCACAGGGGAAACGGAGGTATTTGATGTTAGGGGTTGGCTGTAAAGGGGCAGATTTGCTGGCACGTCACACACACTGAGGTGCCAGTGGAGAGGAGTCCTTTCATCATCACAACAGACTCTACATCTGAGATGGGAGGGAGGGAGGGCAGAAGAAAATAGAGAGCTCTACATAGAGATCTCATAGGAATTGACTAAAAAACGTGTTCATTGACTATCACAAGGCAGACCTGGCTTTGTCTTTGTATCATTCTCCCTCACACACACCCAAACACACATGCACACATTCCAAAGCTGCACACACGCCACCTGGGGGTCATAGCCCCTTCCCATCCCACTGTCCCTGAGCAGGTCCAGAGAGGGTCATTGAGACCGTATTACTCCCATCAGATAAATTGGCTGCCTGTTTGAGTTAGGATCTGTCAGCAGGGGGTCTCTCTCTGAGAATGGATATCCTTTACTGGACAGGATGGGAGGACACTGGGAGGGAACAGGATGGAACTTGGAACGTCTTGACAGGCCCTCAATCACTCCATCCATTTCCCCCCTTTTTCTGCCCCTGCATCAGCAAATGAGATTGGAGGTGATGGTGGAGGCTGGAAGCCCATTTTCCGTGCGTGTCTGGTGGGCCATGTAACCTGCTAGCTCCCCGGCTGTTCTGACAGGGCCACCTGAAGGGCCATTTCTGTGCAGGAGACTGAATTGCTACAAAAGCAAAGTTTGTCTATCTGATAAATGCAGAGGACTATTTGCTGTCCGGGGTGCTGGAAACCTTCAGAAAATAGTATCTGTCCATGGTGCTGAAAAGCTCAACTCAAGTGCACTGACAGGCAAAAATTAGGGTTACGGTTGCACTGGATACAAAGATTGGTCACCAATTGCAGACCCTTTAGTGATGTAGTGATTTTTGATATGACCTTTTGTGACTGTTACGCATTGCACAGGTATACATTCATGTGTGATCAATTATATTTCTCTCTCCATTATCTTTCACATATTCACATTCCTACCATTTATGTGAAAGGGTACCACTGGGCTAACCACAGTACTTCTGGTTTCGCTCTACTCCCTGCATTGACCTGCAGTAAACTGTTCTCTGGGTATCTGTCTTTGTTATCAGAGTTGTGCAGGAGTTGAGCAGCTCCAGTAAGGACAAGAGACAGGCAGACAGCAGGAAGGAAGCTGATGTGGGAAGTGGAGAAAGCGCCCCTGTAATGTAGAGAGACAGTTCAGTCCTAGGGGGTTGTTCTAGTCTGCATTGAGTTAGGGCAGGCAGAAACACACACTATATCATGTCAGGAGAAAAGGCTAGTTGAACATCTCATAAAAGATGTATGGAACTTAATAATTGTAGATTTTTTTTCCTCTTGCAGAAGAGAGAGTCAGAGAGAGAGAGAGAGAGACAGAGAGAGAGAGAGAGAGGGGGGGGGGAGAGATGGAGGGGGGAGACAGAGTAAACAATGTTGCCCACACTCCTAGATGCTTCAGTCTTGTGTTTTGTCTGTCGAATAAATTGCTCTAAATGAGATTGACAACCCTGCTGTAGCTTCCATACTCTTCAGGGTTGTATGTTCTTTGTTCCAAATAGAGGCTGCATCTAAAATAGACATTTGTTGTGTTTATAGACTTTCCTCTCAACTGTACTTGGATCTCATTTGTGTGTGTGTGTGTGTTTTATTATAACTAGATTGGCGGAGATGGAAAGCCAGACTTGTTCCTTCTTCACAGATAGCCTGTCACCTGATGAAAGTCTGTGAGTACACTTCCACCCCCACACTCTGAACCCTCTCATCACGGCCAAGACCTTTCACAGAAATACCCCTGTGTGTGTGTTGTCTACTTTCTTTAGTGATTGTGTGTGCCCCTGAATTTATGCGAAAATCAGACATAGCCTTGAGTGTATGAATGAGTCTGACCGTGTGTGCTTAGCACATGTGCATGTGTGTGTGTGTGTGTGTGTGGGAACATGTTCAGGGGGAGGCTGGGCAATCATATAAAAAGATCAGCCAGATAATGAAAATGACCCATGGCAGCGCACACACTCTCCCCTTCATCATATAAAAGTCTGTGTGATTAAGGAGTGTGGCGCAGAGCATAAATATAACAGGCTGCACAGTAGGGTGGAACATGGGGAGGTGGAGAGGCGTGGGTAATGAAATGCCATAGAACAGGAGCTGGAGCTAGAGGCTGGTTAAGAATGGGGCCGTGTTGGGGTGTGGGCTGTTGGGGGGTGGGCTGTTTAGGGTGGGCTGTTTAGGGTGGGCTGTTTAGGGTGGGCTGTTTAGGGTGGGCTGTTTAGGGTGGGCTGTAGGGCGGTGGGCTGTTTAGGGTGGGCTGTTTAGGGTGGGCTGTTTAGGGTGGGCTGTAGGGCGGTGGGCTGTTTAGGGTGGGCTGTTTAGGGTGGGCTGTTTAGGGTGGGCTGTTTAGGGTGGGCTGTAGGGCGGTGGGCTGTTTAGGGTGTGCTGTTTAGGGTGGGCTGTTTAGGGTGGGCTGTAGGGCGGTGGGCTGTTTAGGGTGGGCTGTTGGGGGGTGGGCTGTTTAGGGTGGGCTGTTGGGGGGTGGGCTGTAGGGCGGTGGGCTGTTTAGGGTGGGCTGTAGGGCGGTGGGCTGTTTAGGGTGGGCTGTTGGGGGGTGGGCTGTAGGGCGGTGGGCTGTTTAGGGTGGGCTGTTGGGGGGTGGGCTGTAGGTCGGTGGGAAGCGATGTACTCCAGGGCCCTGAAGTGAAGGTGAGTCAATTGGGCAAGCAGACCTTAACTAACGAATGCCTCAGAAGGGGTCAATTTGGGAAAGTATGGTGGTGATATTGATCAAAGGGTTTGGCTCTGTGTGTGTGTGTGTGTGTGTGTGTGTGCGTGCATGAGCAGAGAGTGAGTGGGAGTTCTTCTCAAATCTCTCCCCCTAACTATGGATGCGATTCGAGACAGATCCATCAAAAGGAGCCTATGTATAGCACAGATAGCTCCTGCAGCTTGTGGCCTTGATCAAAGGGTTTGTGTGTGTGTACATGTGTAGGCAGTTAGTTTGAAGTGTCCATTCATGGAGCTTTTCACTGCCCACCTGTCTGTGAGCCCCTCGGTGGCTTGTCCTGTCAGTGCTGCTGTCTGTGCATCCTCTGTGGACCCCTTGTTTTGTACCTGCATCTGTTGCCTTGGCAGCAGGTTCCACTGGCCACGGCCGGGCCTGGCGCCGGTCTTGCATGCTGTACATGTCTGCCATTGTTGGTCTTTGTGTCTGAGATCTGTCTGGGAGTTTCTGTTCATCCCAGTTTCGGTTCCAGTCCCTGCCCTGTGCTGCTCCTGTGCTGCTCCTGTGCTGCTCCTGTGGTGCTCCTGTGCTGCTCCTGTGCTGCTCCTGTGGTGCTCCTGTGCTGCTCCTGTGCTGCTGCATGGCTACCTGTGCCTCTCTTGCCACGGTGCTGTGTGTTTGGGAATGCATGTGGCTCTGTGTGTTTACCCTTTTATGTTGTGGTTGGTCCTGTGCGTCAGTGTGTGGGTGTTCAGGTGTCCCTGCTGTTTTGTCGTCCTCGTGTTGAGCTGCTGTGTTTGACTGTCCGTTCTGTGCTGTGCTATACTGTGCGATGCTGTGCGATGCTGTGCGATGCTGTGCTATGCTTTGCTTTGCTGTGCTATGCTATACTGTGCGATGCTGTGCTATGCTATGCTGTGCTATGCAGTGCTATGCTGTGCTGTGCTGTGCTGTGCTGTGCTGTGCTATGCTGTGCTTTGCTGTGCTGTGCTGTGCTGTGCTTTGCTGTGGATGGCTCCGTGCTGTGCTGCTGGTGGCCGTGTGGCTCAGTGTGCTGTCTCCTGTGGGGGGACTCAGGGATGAAGATCAGTACCTCCTGCGTCACTCCAGCCCCGCCCTGGAGCAGGACTCCCCCTGCGGTCAGCTCCTGCTGCTCACCCACCTGGAGGGCCAGGACAAGGACGAGCTGCAGCGCACACTGGCACGCCTGGAGAATGAGAACCGGTGAGAGAACCCACCTGTGTGTGTGTATGTGTGTGTGCATGTCAAAGAGAGAGACTGTGTGTGTGTGTGTGTGCATGTCAAAGAGAGAGACTGTGTGTGTGTGTGGCGGCTGTGCAATGCCTTCAGGCAGTTGTAATAGACCAACTGCTGAGCACCCTTGAACATCCATTTTCTATGAATATTTGATCGAGTTGTTTGATTTCATTTGACTTGCTGCCTTTTTGTTAAATGAAGAGAAATTGTGTTTTGCATTGAAACAGGTTCATCAAGTTTACTTACTCATATTGTATTTTGTAATCAGACCCTTTTTCCATCTCATATCCATTGAATGGACTGCTACATCAGCCTAAATGACATCATGCATGACTTTGATGAGAGTAAACAGTTTTTCAGACATTAAATAGAACAATATAGTTCTAATTTCAAATTGGATTGTATGCATAACTGGAAAAAATCCCTCAAGTCTTAAAAATCCTCAGTGTTAGAAAAATAGTTTTCTCTACCCACTTAATATGCTACCAGAGGCAACTTTCCTAGGTATGATTCATCAAAATAATTATTTTCCATCCCCAACGTGCCTGTGACCTTTGTGCCAATGACACAAACATTCCCTCCTATATTGTCCGTACTAAATAATAGGTTTATACCAAGTTTACACACACACAGGCAAACCTCAGGGCTTCTGAAACCTTAACCCACTTCTGTTCTTCTCTATCTCCCTGAGTTTGATGCTCTACAGCCCAGACTGTGGTCTTCATTTAGCACTAGTGCTTGTCCTACTTGACTATATTGGCCCAGAACTTGTGTTCCAATACTGGGGCTCTGACATGGCCTCAACCTGAGAAACCAGTTCATGTTCAGATGATCCAAACCCGACCCGTCCCGCCCTGTGAGGTGAGTTCATCAAGGCGTCCTCTAACAGCTCTGCGGGGGCTCCCAGGGTGCTGCAGGGGGAGTACCGCAGACTGAAGTGGAAGCACGAGGAGGCGGCGTCCTGCCCCCAGCTGACAGACGGGGCCCCAGGCTCCCCCTCAGAGGAGCTGCAGGACGAGGAGCTGCTCGCCGAGGCCCGGGTCCTGCGCCAGCACAAGACACGTCTGGAGACGCGCATGCAGATCCTGGAGGACCACAACAAGCAGCTGGAGTCCCAACTGCACAGGCTCCGGGAGCTGCTGCTCCAGGTGAGGGAGGGGTGGGGGGGGGCTGACGAGGGGAGGGGTGGGGGGGGCTGACAAGGGGAGGGAGGGGAGGGGTGGGAGGGGCTGATGAGGGGAGGGGTGGGACTGATGAGGGGAGGGGTGGGCTGAGATGGGGTACAGGTACACAAATTAGGTGTAATAGTGCAGGCGGGGTGTTCAGTGCAATAGGTTCTCTGTGGATACTGGATATAAACTTAGAAAGACTATGGTAGGGGCGAGATAGAGACAAACCACTCATGCAGGTCTAAAGAGTTGAGAGAGATCGAAAGAGAGAGAAAGAGAAAGAGAGACGAGAGAGATTGAGAGGGAGAAGGCTTCTGCAGAAGCAACAAACAGGAATAGATAGCGATAGAGAGAGAATGGAGGGATGGATTGGATGCTGTAGCCGGCTAAGAATGTTTGAATGGGGAATAGAGAGTAAGCGAGGGAGAGGAGGGAGAGATAATTTGCAGCGCTTTGGGTCAATAAGAGAGGAAGGGGCAAGGAGGAGTAAATGGTGGCAGGGGAGAAAGATGCAGAGAAATACATTTTCTCTGTGAGTCTGTGAGCAGAGAAGGGGAATTGAAATAGAAGAGATCACGTAGTGGAGATGAGAAGAATAAAGCCATAGAATACCCCACATTTGAAGAGTTCTAAGTTGCTTTAGAGTGACAGTGAATTGAACTTTTGTCTACAATTCTAAGGCTATCCCAGACCCACAGTCCCCCAAACTCTGCTTAAGATGTTTATGCACCAAAGATCCGCTTTGAAGCAGGGAATGGAGGAGGGCGGGGGGGGGGGGGGGGTCTGCTCTAGCCTTCTCAATGTCACTATCACAAGGAAAATAGAAATGCCTTTTACATTCTGTAACTGGGTCTGAACCAGCTGCCAGCACAGACTTTCCAGGAAAAGCTGAACTTCAAGTTTCGGGTGTTCCTAGATTCATGTGGATCACAGGAACAACTCCACGGCAGTATCTTTCAGGAGATCAGAGGACATTTGAATGTTGATCCCACCTCTTTCTCCACTCGCCAGCCCAAAGACGACTCTGAGGCCAACGGGTCAGAACCCTCGACCTTGTCCTCGCCCGTGTCTGGGGGTGGCCACCAGGGGGAGGCTGTGAGCAGAGAGACCACTGATACTGAGACAGCAGGTGAGCTAGCCCGGATGGATGCTAGCTGGATAGTACAGTGCAGTATTGGGATAATGCAGCTGTGCTATAATTGTACGCACTTTTGTTAACAAGATATGCTGTAAATAAATGTGTGTTGGGTATGAAAACTAATCAATCTTGCTAACAGAGAGTGCGGTATTGGAAGCTCAAAACCCAACATGTATGATAAAGGAGTTGCACATCCAGGCTTGGATGGAACCAGTGTGGATTAGTGGATTATGATCTGTTTCATATTTTTTACCAACAGTTGTGTGTGTTTGTGTGTGTGTGCACTTGTGCGTGTATATTTGTGCATGTACATGTGTGTTACAGGAGATGACATGGACCATGAACATGACACAGTGCTGCAGCTTCAGGAAGTCATTGAGCAACTTAGAAACGTCTTTCCATCAGAACCAGGTGAGTCAGACCTATCAGATCAGATCGACTCATTCCCCCTGTACAGCACTATTATTTATATGCACATTCCTGCAATCCAGTTGTTAATTTACAAGATTACTATGACAGCAGTTTATTAAACCGTGTCATCAAAACTGTTAGGAGCAGCTAGGTCAATCTGTTCCTTCGAAGCCTCTCACTTTTCTAATGAGAGAGTTCTGACCCCTCTTTTCACCCTGCGTTTCTGCCTTTCATCCTCCTTTTAGGCACGACTTCACTCATCTGACCCAGGGATGGTCCTGGAGAGCAGAGTGAAGCATGCTGGGCGTCCTGATGGCCTGGGCTGCTTGTGGCTGTGGGTAGGGCCTGAAGCCCCACACTAAATCCTCTCCTGGACCTCTGTGTGCACTAACAGTCCAGGCTAAAGGCTAAAGCTAACGTCCAGCCACCGCACTGTGCCTGCTAACCCAGCTGCGGCTAACGTTAGCAGGCAGTACAGCCAAGACACTGTGTTGACCCGAGTTAATGGAGGCTAAGGCAGAAACTGTGTTAGCTAATGAGTTATTAGCTAGCGTTAGCGTCCATCCAAGACACTGTGCTAACCAGCGTCTGTGTAGTCGCCCGAGGTGTGAAGCTTTATATCAGTACACAGCACAACAAGGACCTTCCACAGAAAGGACTTACATGATGCAAAAAGGCAGGAGGATTTCCTCTAGTTTTTTTTCCTGTCAGAATGCCAGTAACTTTAGTATGTTTGTGAGTTTTTCCATTTCAAATGCATTTCAAAACGTATTTTTCTTTTCTTATTTTGGAATAGGATGGTGGTGGTTGTGGTGGGGGGGCGGGTGGTGATGATGCATGTGAGAATGGACTTCATGTGGCTCAGGCTGACTGCAGGGTCTGTAGCTGTGCCGTGGAGCACAGAGAGCAGAGCAGGTTGCTGCGGAGCAGGTGGGACCCTCAACAAGGTTATTTATTTATTATTTTTTTCCATGGGACTCACACAACATCAGTAAGACCTATGATTTATTTAGGACAGCCAAAGTGTCCGCCAGTGAAGCGTTTCTCTGCGCACACACACACACACTCAAACACACACACACACACACTCACATACACAGTTCCTCTGATCTTCCTAAAGTGTCCATGTCTCAAACTGCTCCTGTTTCACTGTCACAGTTAGCGCACATCACAAATACACACACTCACATACCTATGCATGCCTGCAGGCACACACACACACACACACAGTGGTGAGGAACAGAATGCACTGTTGCAGCTCTTTGCCTGACAGGGTTCAGGGACTGGCTTTATAGACAGAAGCCATTTTTGTTCAGTGGGTTTTGTGGAGATGGGTGTCTGCAGCTAAACGGCAGGCTTATTGTGAGCTTTTACCCCTGCTGCGTGCACAGAAGGACTGGCCCCTCAGGCCCAAGAGCTGCTAGACTGCCTTTCTTTCCCCTCCCATGGCGCCATGGGGGGCAGGGAGGGATCCCAGCGCCATATTGTGGCCCCATCCTGAAACAACGCCGGGCTCCTTTCCCCTAGATATAAGCAAGCAAGGATGCTGGCATTTCACCATTCCCCTCCTGGCCTTGAAAGAATACTCACCTATCGTTGTTATTGACCACACTCTCTTGCTGTGCTTTCAATCCCAAAATGCCGAGGGTGTTCGAGCTGGGCTCTAGCCATAATGCGCCTCACAAGGGTCCCATGACAACCCTGTCTAGATAAGAGCACAGTCGACTTGCCTTAACAAGACAGAACCCACTGACCAACTGTCTCTGTGTTCTTCCTCTCCCTCTCCTTCTTTCATATCTGTGACTCATCTGTCTGAAGTGTCAGAACTGATCTTATGCAAGCCTTGATATCACTCTTCATTCTCATATTTGGAGATTTGCATCAGGGCCTTTTGTGCTGCGTTGTGTTGAGGGTCCTGCATGTCGTGCGGTGGGAGATCCTGGTTGTGTAACCGGGTATTTGAGGGTCAGAGGAAGCGAGAGGTTTAGAACCACGACCAGGCACCTGAGAGACTAGTTAAAGAGGTTTAGATCAAACTGAGGAAAGGTTGAGAAGGCGGAGGAGGTGGAGGGCTTCTTCCCACAGGGGAGAAGATCTTGGAGACAAGAGAGGAAAAAGGAAGAAAATACTAAATGTACCGCTGCTGGGCTGAGCTGAGCAGAGCCTTCCACTTTGATGTCCCTGCCACAGCAGACCTTCCAAAGAGCCGAGTTTCTGGAAGGAGGAGCAATCGCTCTCTCTGTTTCTCACCAGCTATTATGACCCAGCAGCAACAGGAAGAGGTTGTCTATGCAGTTTCAGAATGTCTTGATTCCTCTTTTCCGACTCGTTTTAAGACATCCTGAACTTATTATGAGGTACATTTGACTTGAGAATCCCTGCGCTGCATTCGCCAGGCTGTCCCTCCAGGCATAGCGCTCACATTTGACACCGTTCAGCAGCGCGCTGTCTGTTTGTTTTGATGCGGTTGCTAGGGAACCGTCCCCAAGGACGCCACGCCGCAGGTTGCGAGTCGAAGAGGTGGGGCGCCATTCATAATGGAAATGCTAATAACCACATGGGAAAGAGAGAGGGCCTCATTTCCACATCTCCCACCCCTCATCTCCCACCCCTCCCTCCCTCCCTCACCTCCCACCCACACCCGAAATGTTCAACCACCCTCACTAACAAAGCCTGCCACGGTTTAGCCGGCATAGACATCAGCAGTTGCTACATACACCAGAAAGAGTGAGTTGTAGTATGTCAAGCTCTCAGAACAAAGAACAGCTTGCCTCGGAAAAAATGACATTGAATTCAAGGAATATTTACTCTTTCAGCATTTCTTTATTGGTATTCATACATCTCATTACACATTGATGATCCCTCCAGCACACTTGTGGCTCCAGATACATATAGCTCCACCAGCCCAACCCCCACCCCTATCATACCACTGCATACAGTCTGTGATGTGAGATACTGGATGAATAGAAACGGAGTGAACTTCAGATCCTAGTGGGTGTTATAGAAAATATAGGGTACAAAGACAGATAGAGAGAGAGAGGTAGGGAGTATGGGAAGGAGGGACAGAGAGATAAATCATAGAGTAAGTCAACAATAGATGACTATAATAACATATATGTATATGCCCATGTTTTGTCAGTAATAAAACTGAAACTGCTCTCTCTGGCTATCCTGCTGTAGGTCTTTCTAGAACATGCAGAGCTGTCTCTGTGGTAGCCCTTTGAGGGCATCTTTCACACTCAAGATGTGTGTCTGCCACAGAGCGGCTTACAGCCTGGCCGATGTCTCTCTTTCTCTCTCCCTTTGTCTCTCTGGCCGTTTTACAATCCTAACCGTCTAATGTTCTGTCTAGAACCTTCTGTGAAGCGCCACTGGTGGCTTCATGCTCCCTGTAGCGTGACTGAAGCCCAACCAGTTGCACCATCTTCAGCTGTGATTGAAGAGAATGTGTCTCCAGTGAGTCGAGCCACTTCAGGCGAGGACAACACTACACAGCCCCCGATCCTCCTCCTCCCTCTCTGCTGGTTGTTGTTGGTCGACCCTCTGACAGTCATTCTGATTAGGCCTCCATGTTAGCTGTAGACCTGGTGTCCACACACAGGCTGTTTATGGAAGGGCGCATGGTTGTTTGGCTTGTCTAACATGATAATTAATCCTTAACCATGTGCCCGCCCCTCCCCCCGCCCCTATTGGGATCATGACTAACGAGTGTATCTTAACGGAGGGCTCCTCCAATGCAGATTACTACTCATCTAAGGTTTACCACTGAACAGGGGACTTTGTTTTAATCAACCTTACTACGGCTCCTCATTTATGAACTTGTTTGCCTCATGTTTCATTTTGTGTATTTATTTACTGTTCCTCACACTCTGACAGGCCTCCCCCTTTACCCTGGTCCTTTTTATTGTAAAATATTTGTGACAGAGAGGCTTTTTAAAAACAAGTTACTGGCTGCTTTGTACTCTTTGTGTACAGAAATAAAATTTGTATTTGGTATAAACGGTGTCTGTACCCACTGCTATTTCTTTTTGCTATTTCCCCTGTCATTTAATTGAGTTGAGTTATGAGAAAGAAAACTTAACAACAGACATAAGGTGTTGATATTTACTTTTTCTTTTTCTGTTTACGCTTTGATTTTTTGGTGGAGGAATCAATACTTTGTGTGGAGACCTCAGGCTCGGTTTTGCTTGTCACCTCATAATGCTGTTCATCCAAATTCTCTCCCTCCATGTCGTTCCCTCCCTCCACAGGTCTCATCCCTTCTTCCTCCACCTTAGATGTGTTTTTCTGTGTTACTGACTTTTCTCCCTCCCCTGCCACCTCTGGAGCATTCGGGTTAGTCCCAGATAACTGACTCCTTTTAGTCGATCCTGATTGAATGCCTGCCCCAGACCCTGTATTGTCGTTGGTTCCTTTGTTCCCTGGGCCTCCCTTAGCATTTCCCTGTGCAGCACTTGATTGGCATTTGACCTTCTTCCCGCTCTTATCTGCCCCTGATCTCCTGGTAGCTACATTATCTTTGGCTGCTGTGGCTGCTGCTGGAGATGTATCTTCATGTGCTCCTCTGTTATCTGGCCCTGCCTGAGTTTCCCCCAGGACTCCCACACTCTCTGCTTTATTCTCTCCACAGTTTGCCTCCCCCTCATACACTGCCTCACTAAACCTGACTTTGCCTTTAGTCTTTTCCTCCTCTAATGTTCCCTCTGTCTTCTTGTCTTTCGCTTCATCCTCTTTTACAGCGGTCACAGCGCTTTCTGGCACACTCTTTCCACGGTCTCCTTCCTCTCTTCCCACTTTCTTCTTCTCCACTTTTGCCCCTTCTACTTCTTTGGGACCCATCTTCTTCTCCGCTGTCTTGCTCGTCTGCATCTGACTGGCCTTGGTTCCCCCGGGCCCCCACTTCTCCTGGGTGCTGTCCCAGTAGGTCTTCTTCTGCCTCACGTGCTTGGCCCGCATGTTCTCCCCCAACCTCTTCATCTCTTGGCGGACGATGGGTTTAAACTTTGGGTCCAGACGCTCCACCTTGACAAAGTCCCTGCGAGCCTCCTCCTCGTTGCACAGGGCAGAGTGCGCCCTGGCACGCTGGTACAAGGCCTTGATATTACCTGGAGGTGAAGGAAAGGGGAGGGGGGGTTTGAGGGATTGAGATGGGAGGGTTGGGAGGGACATCAAAGGGGGGGTGGGTGGTACAGTGAAGAGAAAGGGTAGATATCAGTGAAAACAGGAGGAGAGAAAAAACAGAATGTAGATGGTGGGAGGGACAGGAGGTAAGAAAGCAAGGAAGGCAGAGGATGTGAAGGGATTTGTGGAACAAGTGAGAGGGAGTGAAAGTGAGATTAAAGGTAGAGAGAAGAAGAGAGGGGGCGAGGAAAGAATTGGGGAGAGGGAAAGAGAATATTACAAAACAGAAGGGAAACAATCAACCTCCCCATATCACACAGCCTCCACAATAAATAATTCAGGTAGAAAAGAAAACAATGAGTTTCACTGGTGAATGTGGTGTTTACGGCTGGGCCCAAAACCCACAAGAGGGAGGGGAGGCTCCATAACAGAGAATGATGCAAGCAGCTCTCCTTGAGATTGAACAATCACCTCTGGCAGTAACATGGCGTGTATACCACACATGCAGCTTGTTCACTTCCACACAACAGGTGGTGTCCAGCTAAACTGAGTGTGTGTTTACGCCCATCTCTCTCTATTTCTTTTTTTCGCCCTCTCTCTCCCTCCTTTTATCTCCCCCTCTCCCTCGTTCTCCCTCTCTGTCCCTCTTTCCCTTTCTCTCGCTCAGTCTTCCTCTCTCCCCTGTATCTCTCTCCCTGCCTCGCCCTCTCTCTCGCCCTCTCCTGTGGCTGGTGTGCTGGTGTGGCCAGCCGTGAGATGGCCTACCTCTGTTCTGCTTGAGCAGCTTGTCGTTGAGCTCCACAACGTGTTGGTAGTCCCTCAGCTCCAGCATGCACTGGCTCAGGTTGAGCGTGAGAGGCAGGCGCACCTTCTCCAGAGACTCCCAGTCCTCCCCTTTATATTTCACCTCCTGTGAAGGGAGGGAAGGAGGGAGGGAGGGAGGGAGAATTGAGACCATTTGTGACAGAAAAGGGGAGAGCAGGGGGGAGAGAGAGAAAGGGAGACAGGAGGAGCAATAAGAGAAGAGGGAGCAAAGGGAGGACGAGAGAGAGACTGGGTGTGAGACAGATATGCTTGGGCGAGCACTGTCACACAGAACTCTCCAAGGTTCTGCTATTTTTAGCTTCCGTCTCCTCTCCCTATTCTATCCGCATACCTACTCTGCTATACGTCTGAACCTTAAGACAAGAACGGTGCAAGATTATGAGTGTGCAAGACGGCTGTTGCCAGGTGACTGTGACACACGTCATCAGATGAGCATGGTGACGAGGACATTGACACTGACCTTGGTTTGAAGGAAATCCACATACTCAAGCGCCTCCTTGAATTTCCCAGAAGCCTCTTCATATCGATGCTCTTTAAAACGGAAGTTGCCCTCGTCTTGCAGGAACTTGATCTGGAGTAACATCTGCTGCCAATCCTTTCCCTCCGTCACGGACGGAGAGATCTGATTGGTCTCTGTCTTAGTGTCCAGACTGCTTTCCACCTCCTCATTGGCTACTTCCGTCTCAGCCTGCATGACTTCTTTGACTTCCTGTTGTGGGTCTGAGTCCTCCCTGGGCTTCCGCCCCTCCTCCACTACGGTTGCTGTGCTCTGATCATCTTCACCTGGCTCTCTCTCTTTACCTGCCTTGCCCTCTTCCACCTCCACCTCCTCCTCCTCCTCCTCCTCCTTGTCATCCTTCTTCTCCGTCTCCAGGATGTTCCAGTACTTCTCCTTCTCCTCCCAGTACTTCTCCTTCATGCGTTCAGACAGGTTCTTCAGCTCCTTGTGGATCAGAGGGGCGAGGCTGATGTCCAGACTGGCCACCATGTTGAAGTCCTTCCTGGCCTCCTTCTCATCCCACACGGCTGCATAAGCCTTAGCTCGCTTGTAGTAGGCTTTCACACAGTCTATGAAGAAGATCAGTATTTTGCAGGGGGTAATAAGAATGAAAGAATGAAGAAAAATATACATAAAAGTCATATTCTGAAAATAAAATACTACATACTCTGGCTTAATGTCACAAAACCCATGTTTACTCATGCACTTTAGGACACAGGGTGTTGAATATGATCGAATAATAGCATTTCTTATTAGCACAGAGCCTTGAATGCTTTTGTGGTGTGTGCTTCCGTGCATGAGTGAGAGAATAACAGAGTGAGTGAATGACTGAGTGATTGATTGAGAGTGTGAGTGTGTGCCCACACTCCAGACCTCGCTTCACACACACCCTTTCACCTGATCCCTCCCTCTCTGAGGAGTGGGCTCCAGTGCCTGGTTCAGACGGTCCTCTCCCTCCTCCTCTCCTTTTCATCTCAGCCCTCCTCTAAATCTTTCATTCTGCCAACATTTAAATAGATTTCCTCATAGCCTCTGGCACTAACAGAACCACTGCGGTGAGGCCTCCTCCATTGAGCACATCTCCAGTAGAAATAAGAAGTCTCTCCTCACTGGGGGGGGGGGGGGGAGTGGAAGAGCAGATTGGAACTGATAGAGACAACAAGGTAGTGATGAAAGGAGAGGAGAGGAGGGGAGAGGGGAGAGGAGAGGGTGCTGGTGTTGCTTTGGGACAGTCCATTTCCATAAGCCTCATTAGTAGGACTGGGACCACTGTACGCACTGGTCTACTGGAGCATGGAGGAGCACTTTTGCAACACACAAACCACACACACAAACCACACACACAAACCACACACATACAAACCACAAATCACTGCAGAGGGCTGAAAAGTGAAGAAGATTCTGCCTCAATGGACCCAATCTCTGGATGATGGCCTCATCCATAAGACAGTGAGCTACATCTACTGTGTCAAAATGGGAGCTCCCATAAGACGGTGCAGGCATGCATGGACAGAGCAACACCAATCCCTTGACGGTTAAATGCCTCACATGGCTTAACATAGCATCCACCGCAGTGTTTACATGCCGTGTCCCTCGCACTGAAACACATGACCGCTGAAGGTGACCTATTCCATGTTAAGATAATGTGTGTATGCGTGTGTGTGTGTGTGTGGTGTCAGGGGTATACCTTTATGCTTGTCCAAGAGTTCCGAGGTGTGTAGTATCACCTCATAGAACTCGTTGAGCTCCAGCATACACTGGCAGTAGTTGAGCACCAGGGGGATGATGAGGCGACTCAGGTTGATGTAGTCCTCATCTCCAGGCATCTCCTACCCACAACACAACACCAGGCGTCAGACAAGGACAGCGCTACACGTTGAGGAGAAAGGGTTTCGTGGCGTCTTTTCTGTCCTTGACGTCGTCTCCCTCCCCGCATCCCCACTGAGTCCTCTCCACGCCCCCTTTCCATCCACCTTTCTTCCTCACCCGTGATTGGACGGTCCTCAGGAGCAGCACGGCCTCCTGGTACCTAACGGAGGCCTCTTTGAAGCGGCCCTGTCTGACCAGGGCGTTGCCTTGCATGTGCTGCAACGGCACTTCCTTCAGCTTTTCGTCTTTCTCCATCATCCATGACTCCCGCTTGTAGGACAAGGGGTCTCCCACCTGGGGAACGCAGGGGCCCATAACAAAAAGGTAAATATCACCCCTACCACATACATGTTTACAAATCTATGCTGTGTGTGTGTGTGTGTGTGTGTGTGAGAGAGAGAGAGAGAGAGAGAGAGAGAGAGAGAGAGAGAGAGAGAGAGAGAGAGAGAGAGAGCAAAAGAGAGAGCAAAAGAGAGAGCAAAAGAGAGAGCAAAAGAGAGAGCAAAAGAGAGAGCAAAAGAGAGAGCAAAAGAGAGAGAGAGAGAGAGAGAGAGAGAGAGAGAGAGAGAGAGAGAGAGAGAGAGAGAGAGAGAGAGAGAGAGAGAGAGGTTGCCGGGGACCTAGTAGCAATTCTTTTTTTTGTTCTGGTGTGAAGCGATTAAAACAACTGGGAAATATACTGTTGTTGTTGTTGTGGGTGCGCTCTCTCCTGGAGGAGGCTGTGTTGTTTTGGATGTGCTGCTCTTTCCGGAGCTACGTGTGTTTGTGTGGAGATGTATGTGTGTGTTAGCAGAATTGTGTACGTGCGTGTGTGCATAATATTAGTTGTTGTCAACTTGTCTGAATTAATATGTTTATATTTTCAATACCTTCTACAGCCTCTAGAGGATAAAAACGTCCTCTGTTCCTCCATGGGTTTAGGTTTCTGCATATCAGTGTGTGTGTGTGTGTGTGTGTGTGTGTGTGTGTCCAAACAGTGCTCACCTGGACCAGCTCCATGATGAAGATGAGTGCCTGAGGCTCCCTCATCAGTTCGTCCAGCTCAGGCCAGCCTGTGGAGCCGTAGTTGAACATGTTCCCCATGCCACACATGTGCCTCTGACCCTCCAGAGGGTCTTTACCCTGGGCGATCAGCCGCATGCTCTTTGACACCATGGGGTACAGCCCTGTGTGCTGAGGAGGCACACACACACACACAAAGACAATTAGAGGAAGTTTGTGTGAAACCACTCCAGGATGTGATTCTTTTTCTCTGACCGATGCCCACTCCTACATACACAGTCACATGCACAGACCTCTAGTTACACACCGCTGTTGAACACACACGGAGCCAGGAGCACTTCCTCACCTCACCCCTGCTGGTATAAACCAACGCCATCTAGCCCCCTAGCTGGATGACCACAATCAATAGTCTCATTTGACTTGCAAATTCATTTTCCTCGTTGTTTATACACAGCATAAACACACACACACAACATTTTGCACAAAAGGTTTCTTTGTTTGGGTTTTTAATAGTCTGTGTAGGAGGCCACATGAGATTGATTGAAATACATACAAGTGAGGAGCAAAAGCCCCCTCATTAATTAAGACCTCATTTGGAGCTCCAGTATATCCTGGCTCTCTCCTCCCTACAGCTTCCTGCGTGTGTGTGTGGGAAGGGGGGGGGGGGGACGTCAGCTCAACACTCACCATGGCGTCACACCAAAACTCGGCCACCTCTCCGACCCTCATGGACATGAGCAGCACCTCCCACACCTCCATCTTGAACATCTTCCCCACGAAGATCTCAGCGGGGCGCTTGGCCAGGCGGCTGTCGTCGATGACCGTGCGCTCAAAGTTGTCCTTCAGAGTTTGGAAATGGAAAACAATCTTGGGGAGAAGGAAAGGAGAAAAAAAAAGAATGTGAGAAAGAGAGAGAGGATTAAGGGGGCAGAGTGGAGGAGCTGGGGTCATGATGTGCCTAAGCTTTTGTCCTGCAAAACAAGTGCACCCACACAGCTCATTAGTAGGTGAATGTGCGTATCAGGGGGTGTATGGCTGACCCCTACCTCAACTCTGTATCATATTGTTTTGGCCCGTATATATTGTGTGATATGTGCACTTTGTTTTGTTTGTGTATTGATCTTAACTACATGGAGGTCTGGGAGGCACCTTGACAGAATGGGAACACAGCTCCACACACACACTTAGACACACACAGCTGGTGAAGGGAGGGGAGATAAACATTGGCACTGTCATGGAAAATGTCATGGTGTGCATGCCCAGGGCCATATGGCTGGAGGAGGACATGGCGCGTGGAGCAAACCTTCGTCATCAGCCAGCAGCCCCACGACACACTGGGGCACAACTGTTCAAAGAGCCATGGATGCCAACACGCCATGTAGCTATTGTGTCGTCCAAATGTTTGCACTGTGTGTTACACACAGATACAGCCTAATCCCCACCACCTCTTCATGAATGATTCAACAGACTCTAATTGAAGGGGCAGTCCATTACAACTCCCTGTAAAAATAGACATGTCTCTATGTAGTATCATTACACACAACTAATTAAACTAGTATTACATCATCGTCGCTCTCCCACATTTCCCGGTAAACACACATTTTATCTGGGTCCAAGCTTATTTATGGTTTATGGGGCAGCATTGTACGCACCCTGCAGATACATTACACGTCTGTCACCTCATTTCCCCAGCAGTGGCTACTTGCCAGTGGGGATATTCAAAGTGTTTTCAGTGATCATACCTTAGTGCTGGGTGGGAAGTGGGGCAGCGGCCCGGTCCCTCCAGCTAGGATCTTCTTCTTGACCCCAGGGTGCTTCAATAGATAGGTCTCCTCCATTTTCCGATAGCTCTTCCTCACTCAAAGCCTTTGTAAGCGCAAGTGTGTGTGTGTGGACCCTGGGGGTTGAAGAGGGGGAAAGCCGTGGTGGGAGAGCAAGTGTGGCTTTGAGAGTATCAGCCTCTCTGCTCGTCTAATTAGCCTGGCGAGGAGGGAGTGTCCGGGCGCCCTGCTGTCCGGTGACGACCGCCTGCTCTCTGACAGATGGCTGGATTAGCCTGGGTTTGGAGATGGCCACTTTAATCTGAGTGCTAATCCCTCTCCTACCCCTTTACCAATCCTGGGCTTAATCCCTCCTGCTAGAAGTGAGGTGGTGGGTGGGACCAGAGGCTGGAGCTCAGGGACAGCTGAAAGATCACTGTGGAACACAGAAACATTCTAGAAGGTAGGACTAATCTGTGGGGGATTTAAAAGACGAGAGGAAAACTAAAAACTGCTGTAATGATGAAAAAATAAAATGCTGTTGTAATGATGGCAACTATGTCAGTGGTGACTTGGGTTGGGATATCTTTGGTGCATGAAATGTAAATGTAGGTTCTTTACTAACCAGTCATATTGATGGACAAGGTTTATTGAAACAAAGTTTACAGCTGATTTGACAGCATTTCTTCAGTACTTTCTGTTTTACATTAACTTTAATCTGAGCCAGAACACTGCAGTGCTTGATCTGACTGTGAATGACTTGATAAAATAGCACAGGATAATGATACTAAATAAAAATCAAAATAACATTTCTGTACACACTTTTACAAAAACATGAAAAAATAGAAAAGAAAAAAAGAAAAAGCCACCACCAGTGTTCTGTATATCCATGATGCAAAGAGTCTTCACAGGAGAAATCCTCAAGTCCGTCTGACAGGGCTCCTTCTGAGGCAGCAGATGCCACTTCACCCTCCACAGGGATCCACAGCACCGCAGCCTGGCACGTGGCTGCCCCCTGGTGGTCACCTCTCACCACAGCCTGGCACGTGGCTGCCCCCTGGTGGTCACTTCTCGATGAGGGAGTCCAGCTGCTCCTGAAGCGAGGCCAGCTGTTGGAGCACAACAGTACAGAGGCTTGATTGATGGCTGAGTTCCCCCGGGGGCTCATTTGAGGCTAAGTGCTTGATGATTAACACGTCTCCCAATATTATTCCCTTTCACTTTATTTGTCAACACAACAGGAAAACAAGCAGATTTGAGTGATCGGGCTACAGAGTTCAGTCAGTTGGGGAGTTGATTTGATATGAACAGTTTTGAGAGTGAGCTAAAACGCCACTTTGTATTAATCACGCATGATTTGACAGGGTTCCAAAAAGGTGTTCAGCAGTAACTCCTGGAATCACAGACAAGCGCCCAGCCAGGCGGATTGGTGTTAAGCGCATCTCCCCAGATGGAAACATTCAGGTCTTACCTGCTCCATCTCTCGTTCCTCCTGGTGGATTATCTCATTCAGCAGAGCTTGGAAGCGATTCTGTGTGGGACAAGGGGAGTGAGTGGGAGAGAGAGAGAGTGGGAGAGAGAGAGAGAGACAGAGGGGGAACAAGTGAGAAAGAAAAGGGATAAGGGGAAAAAGAAAAGCTTGTTAGGAGCGGTCAGATGTTTGCTTGCCTAGTTGTGATGGTTTCAAACGTCCGCCTGTCGTTTCTGCCACAGTTCTCCCCAAGAGAGAGAGGCCAATTGGAGCGGCCGTCGAGAGTCAGCTAACCTTTCCCTGGGTGTGTGATAACGCTGCCTTTAGATGAGACTCCTCCTGCCCTCTGGACACTGAGCTAACTGACACCGCCACACCGTAAAGGAAACCCTCATGACATATCCACTCATGTGTCACACACTGTAAATCTCCCCCCAAAGAGCAGTTGGAGGAGCAATGAATTCTCATGCCATTTCTGTGAGGGGAGAGGAGGCCAGAGGACAGAGGGCTGATGGCAGACATTTTATATTTATGTCTCTGGGGGGATAAAGATGGCCTCCAATACGCCTGCAGTCTGGAGATCAGTTTTACACACGACGGTTTGAAGAGGTTATTCTGCACATAAAGAAGGATGCCTCCAAGGTTGTCTGTATGTGTGTGTGTGTGTGTGTGTGCGTGTCCATAGCTCACCTTCAGGGCCTGGTTCTCCACCTTCATGATCAGGTCCTCCTGCTGTTTCTTGCGGGCACGCGTGTCCTGAAGCTTGGCCTTCACACTGTTGATCTGCACCTGGTACTCCATCACTGCAGGGCACAGCACAAGGCTCCCCTGTTACTGCGGCCGCACGCAACACACACACACACACTTTCTCTCTCGACACTCACACATGCCAACTCGCACACGAGTGCGCGCACACCCCCCAAGTAGACAGCCTGACACACACCCACACACACCCCCCAAGTAGACAGCCTGACACACACACACACACGCACACACCCCAAGTAGCACCAACCATGCACCAATTCAGGCAGAATAAGCCGACAGACTGAACCAACTAAGCCTAATGTTAGGAGCCCTAATGTTGGTCCTCTGGGGTTCTCATTAAGTTCAGCCCAACAGACACAACCTCCTAAAATACCTGTGGCCTCCTACCCCACCCTGACCTGCCTCCTCCCCAGCAGATGACTGGTGAGGGGATTGAGGAGCCAAGTCTAACCACCAGGTTCCAGCCTGCTCATTAACAGAAGCAGCCTAATAGCAGCTACCTGCATGGCCTGACTCAAGCCCATTAAAAAGGCCCGAGGACCCTGGAGAGCGGCTCAGACAGCCACGCTGGGTGATTGACAGGTGCATGTAGCTGTCAGAGGGTGTCAGAGGGACTAGTGTACAGCTGGCTGAGCCAGAGCCGTCCAGCCACAGCACCTGTCAGCCCAGGGAGAGGGGGAGAGGGGGGAGAAAGAGGGAGGGAGGCTAAAAGAGATATAGATTGAGACAGAAAGAAGTCGAGAAAGGAAGGGTAGGAGAGATACGGAAAATGAGAGAGATGCCTGACCTAGAAAACTCAGCCCTCATTACAACTCCAGCTACCTTGGCCAGGTTATTTTCATCCTCCATTTAGACAATGTGACATCAGGATGTCTAATATGATGTGAGGGCCTGTCACGTTGTCTGACCCGAGCCTGTTTCTGTGTGTTCTGGTAGAAAACCTTACCTGACAGTGGGACGTCAACCATGTGTACATGGGTAGACTGAAAATCATGTTGGCACAACAGGCCATTTAGAAGGAACTGTGGTACCAATGAGTCAGAACCAACAGTCTGAAAAGTTCAGACGCACACGCACACGCACACACACACGTCTCACCTATTTGGTTGTTCCTGTCGCTTTCATCGCGGGCCCCGTCCGACTCGTTCAGTTTTTCCTGGAGCTGTCTGACCAGATCGTCCTCAGTGTCCATGATGTTCAGGTCTTCATCCTCGTGGCGGTCGCCTTCGTCCTCCTCGTCCTCGCTACTGCTGCTGATATCGTTGAAGATCTCCCTCAGCTCGTCTCGTTGGGCTGGGGAGCAGGCATACACACAAACAGGTACGCACCCACACGGGATCAAGGAGAGGGAACAGTTAGATATTGGTGCCATTCAACCCAGTAAGCAATGCCCTTCATGTCCGTGTGTGTGTGTCTGTGTGCTCTTACCTGAGGAGCCGTGGCCCATCTTGTGTCCTGACGTCCCAGGTGAGGAGTCCAGGTTGGCCAGGGACCCATGGTTATCTGCCTCCTTAGTCTCATCCTCTGCTATCACCTCCCATCCTGGGCACCAGGTCAAGGCTGACAAGACACTAGGCTCACTCCCAACAACCACCTCAATACTAGCATGATCCATCCTGTATAAGCTCCACCATGAGAGCTGCCCTAACCACACCCAGGATAGCCCTGTATGAGCTCCACCATGAGAGCTGCCCTAATCACACCCAGGATAGCCCTGCTCCTATTCCATCAAGGCAGTTTAGACTTCCAGTCTCAGTGCTAATGAAGTCCTATATAACTCACTGCCTGAGCGTGTTAGTGTGAAGAGTTAACATGTGCGCGTGTGTGAAAGAAGAAACAGTGTGTGTGTGAGAGATAGAGAGACAGTATGTGTGTGTGAGAGTCAACAGTGAGCCAAAAGGATACGGACACTAACAGCCTCTGCGTCTGTGCTCAGCAGTCTCTTCACTTCCTTCTCTACGTCGGGAGACTCGATGTACTGCAGGAGAAATTAGGTTATGTTTACTGCCATGGCTCTGCTATCTGCATAGTGTGTGCACACACACACACACACACACACACACAAAATGCCTCAAATGGCCACAGGCCAGCAAGCACATTAGCGATTAAAAAAGAAGGAGACAAATCAATATGGCCCTGCACCTTCAAAAAGATTTATTCCAAAGACAAAGTAGCGGCCTTCTTCTGTCTCTGTCACTTCGATCAAAGGAAAGGTAAAATTGCTTTCCAGCATGCCTCTTGGGCAAATGAAGATGGAAGGGCTTTATTTATATGTAAATCTTTGTTTCACTTTAAAAACTGTTCATTTTCTTGAGAAATGTAAATAGGTTGTTTGAGTGAAGTATGTGAAAGTCATCAGAGAACGTGTTTATGAAGATAAAGAAGGAAGAAAACAACTCGAAGGCTAATAGAGCTATCACTACCTTCTTTTTGGCAGTCTTCCGGAATCTTCTCTTGCGTGTGTTCTTCAGAGGGCAGGTGACTGGAGACCAAAACACAGCTCAATTGTATGCAGCGGCGGCAAATATACGTGATACTTCACGACTCACCGATGCTTGAAGTTGGACTCAGCAGTGGTATCACAAAACACCCCGCTCAGCACATCTCTACAGCGGTGTAAGTGTGTTTGTAAGTGTGTGCGTGCGTTGGGGAGGTCACTTACTGCCGTGGTTCCACACAAACTTCTTGTCTTTGTCTTTGTCCTTCTTCTTGTTCTTGGGATCGGTGGTGCCTGTTGGCTCCTCCAAGGGAGGATACAGGTCCCCATCTAACGTGCACACCAGCATCTACATTCAAACACAGGGGTGACGTTATAAAATACATGAATTGACAAAAATAGTCTAAGTTTGGAAGTATTCTGTCTGTAACAATGTGAGATCTTTGTTTCTGCCTTATTACTATGCATTCAAATGGATCAAATAGTCCTACCTGACAAACATCAGCAGTCTTATAGAATGTCTTCTTGTCTACTGTTTTCAGGGACTCCAGGATACAGGGCAGGTCCACTAGTTTACATGCCAAAGGGACACGATCCACCCTCACAATACCATGGCGACCGTCAGCTGCAAAGTAGCATGTTATGAGCAGCAAAGCTATCAAACTTAATGCTTAATGGGTAAAGGGGAAGGTTAGCAGTATAAGTAATATATTTCAACCTTTTTATGGCATTGTGTATGACACATTACAGAAGTTCAAATTACCGTGCAGCTCGACGGTGAGTCTATCTTTAAGATTCATACTGCCTGACTGTGCAATCCGTCTCACCGTTGAGGCATATTCCTTCAGGAGAGAACATTGAAATACTAGTATCGGTTTACACGGTTTACATAACATCCTCATTAACATAAACTGGCCTTCATTGTCAACATTTAGCGGGTTAACGCGTTTTAAATAACACAGTGAGGTGCCAGTGTTTCGAGTTAGACTGGTCTCAGCACTACTGTAGCTAACTGGTACAGTAGGCTAGTTGACATGTCTTACCGTAGGAAGCCGTAAGACAAACTGGCTCTCCAACTCATGAGGAGCATCTTCTTTGTTTTTCGAACCGACCTTCCCCACTGCAAATAATCAACCACAGAACATCAGATTTTTAAAGCTATGTCATACCATACCAGTAGGCTAGTACAAGATGGTTCAGCTAGCATAGCATGGCCTATCAGCTAGGTTAGCTAACAGTAGCGGGTTAGCAAAACAGACTAGTAAACGGCATTACAAATAACTTACCCTTTAGTTTAGAGGTATTTTTTGTCTTTTTACTTTGAGAACTCATGGTAACACCTACACGAACACCCAGGAATAAAAAAAACAAAAACAATCACACAACACAGTCAAAACACGGTAGACTGAAGGTTGCTTCTCTTTTCAATCTAGTGTCTGGGTCTGCCAACAATGCCTGCCTTAACCAGGCTAACTGTCGCCACCTGTTGGACAGTTGAAGATAATACAATTTGGAAAAGATAAGTAACAATGAAAAACATGCCTGGCGAAAGTAGCAAACTAAACTCTTAGTGTGAGGTCTTTACATGAAATTGAAAATAAACTATTTGTCCTCTAAAACACGTGGTGTTGAAATAACAAAAGTCAAGGTGATGGAACTTAGAAAAGGCATCAAATTGTGAGGTACAGTAAGGGAGGGAGGTGTGAGCTATTCTTTACTAAACGAAATATATCCATTCCATAGGTATGGTGTGGAGGAAGGAAACGTACTCGGCGAGTTTTGGTTTTCATTTGCGAGAATTTTTATTACAGAAGTAAAGACCGACACTTTGAATGAACCCAGTTTAGCTTTTAAGAAAAATGCAATATTGCTTTCTCTCTTAGAAAAAATAATTTCTATATCTTGACTGGGGCATGATTATTTTTGCACGGGCTGTCACAATCAGATGATGATCAGATTTAGAGATGGCCAAATAGAGGAGGGTCGGAGGTATGAAGGATGAATAACTCCTACAAACCTATTCGGCATAGTTTCCGGTTTTACGTGATTTTTTTGATCAAAATAAAAGTGGGTATGTAATAAAACGGAACACGTCTTCTGGACGGTTGTTATTTTTCTTTTGTAGTTTTTTTTTATTAACATTGCTAAATTAACTGTGTCCGTTATCACTCAGTGACGTTTAAAAGTAGCAATCAACATGGACATGATAGAAACAGATAATGCAAAAGAAAGAAGTTTTTTTTATGTTATTGTATTTAGCCTACTAAATACCTTTGTAATGCGATATGTGATATACAAATTGTGTCATATTACACAAGATCAATAAAAAACGAGAAGTACAATAGATTTTTATTTTGAAAATCTTCGGAAATACGCAACCGGAAGTTAGTTTCATCTGTCGAAGGGAGAATCACACTACTACCGTTGAAGATGGCTTCGTCTTTTTGGAAAGGTGTAGTCGGATTTGGTCTTTTTGCCTTGGCCCATGCAGCTTTTTCAGCGGCACAGCGTAAGTATTACATGTGAAAAAGAAACGAACGTATTCTTGAATTTCCTTTAAGCTTAGGGTACAATCCGTTATATTTCGGTCAAGCTGTGAACAATTGCGGCCTGTCATTGTCACTAGCCAGTTACTGCGTACAACAAGCTTGCACGGTGATGCCTCTTGCCTTGGTACACCTACGAAAACGCTAACCAATCCTGCAGCATCTGAGGCGAATCAAAGATGTATTAAATACATTGTAACGTTACCATTGCCAGTAGCAAAATGCTGCAGTTCAGACAATTGGCCACAATTTGAACGATTACATCATGGCATGAAGGTGTGCTGTGATAAAGGAAAATGTCATTGTTTGCTTATTGTCTCTTTTCTACTTCTCAACAGATCGATCCTACATGCGTTTAACAGAAAAGGAGAATGAAACCCTACCAATAGATGTAAGAAATCTTTATTTACCACTGTAGCACTACAACATTAGACCATTTGGGCTCTGAATGAGATGTCTAGTATTTATGATAACAATTCCTTTTATTTTGCAGATTGTCTTGCAGACTTTTTTAGCATTTGTTTTGACGTGCTATGGTATAGTCCACATTGCTGGAGAGTTCAAAGACATGGATGCGTCATCGGAACTGAAAAACAAGTAAGCATCAATTACCCACCAGGCATCCTACATTTATCCTGTCGACATGTGGTTGAGGTACATGTGGTTGATTCTACAGTGAAGTAGAATGTTCAATAATGACTTTCTTCCCACCTCTAGGACATTTGACACGTTGAAGAACCACCCGTCTTTCTACCTGTTCAACCACAGAGGCCGGGTGCTCTTCCGTAGCCCGGACCAAGAAGCTTCCACAGCCCCAAACCAACAGGCCCTGCCTTCCAATCCTCTGCGGCTACGCAAGCTGGAGCATTTGCACTGAGACTGGCCTTTTCCTGCCCACATGTCATTTAGTTTTTTCTGTGCACAGATAAGCTTTTTGGTTTAGATCCAAGGGAATTACCCTCGCCCCTCCTTTTAATTTGTCTTTGTACATATATTAATATGCTGTACAATATGCTGTGCATCTCTTTCCATAAAAGTGGTTACAATATTTAACTCTTGACTGTGCCAACCCCTTCAATTTCAAGGCAGGTTTGTTTGTACATAATTTTGATTGCTAGTCAGTTGAAACATCTATCCCTAGTCCTACCCCTTCCAAGTTGCTTCGGGGTAATGTTATTTGTTATTGGACTAAGGGTATAGAGAATGTTTGTTTTATTTGCCACACATTCATCTTGAACAGCTGTCTTGAGCAACTATGTATTTCATGTTTTCTGCTGAAATAAGATTTATCTTATGAGGTGATAAGCCTTTACTTACTCGGAGGGAGAGAATTCCATGACCATCACACCGTCTCCCTGAGATGTGAAGGAGGCTTCAAAGGTAGCTATGAACAAATTATTGCAATACAGAGTTGTGGTAATGGAAACCACCGAATCCAAGCCTGGAGGGGATGAAAGCAGAGGAAGTGTTACAGCAAATCTAATGATACTGTGAACACTGTAGAGACTAATGGTACATTTGCTTGGGCAATGTTTTCATTTTTTTCATTTTGTTAAGACTCAGATTGTTTTTAACTTAATAAAAATCATTCAGAGATTTTACCATGTGTCCTGTGGACATTTGAATTCCAATAATTGATAGAAAAAATGCATGAGTACACAACCACGGAACACCATCAATAAGGTTATCTTCAAGCCCAAATATCGAAATATGTTTAGACACAATTATATTTTGTAATATTCAGACTTAAGCTCTTTTCAATTTGATCCATAAGAATGTAACGTGGACTTTCTTGAGAACTCTGCAATACTTAAAATAGATAGCCACAAAGTATTTCAACAGCATTGTTTTGTGTTTATATATTTATTTTTAAAAACCTCATAAAATTTTCATCATATATAACCATTTATAAAATTGGTTTTATACAACTTTTCTTTCAAAATAATATATTTTTATGTTCAGGTATGAACAACATCCAAAAATATTCTATGTTCTTTATGAACATTACAAAGTAGTATACATATCTTTCATGTAAAAACAAACTCCATGGACACATCAGAAAAGAACTGAGCAGCCTGTGTTTGTCAACAGGATGCCATGAAGCAGGTGGTGGCTAACCAGCTGTCCCAGTTGTAGAACAGGTGACTGGGGGAGCAGGGGTTTTACTTGCCCCAACAGTTATTCAAGGAGAGAATCAATGGAGAGATTGTGAGGAGCCAAAGGAGAGGAGGAGTTTATAATAGGCTGGGCTCTAGGTCCTGGAGATGGACCAAACAGGTGGCGTTTTATCACGTCTGACTCCCCAAGGCCCACAAGCAACTGAGCATATAAGACTTGACAAGAACTATTGCTTTGAGTCATGTTGGGCTCCATAAAACATTGCTTTCAGGTCATCTCGCTAAGACAACAGATCTACTGAGGATGCATTAGGCCCACCTCTAATTGGACCCCGGCCCTGTTCATCCATGCAGTACACACACACATGAACAACACAATCAAAAGAGTTGAGGTAGATCAGATTTCTCATGTGAGACTCAGGTTATTAAGTCAGTACACAGTACACAGTTTAATTCTTCAAATGTGTTTTGAACATTACACTAGCGCTTAACCTAAAGGTCTTTATTGCTTTGAACTGCAATGAGCCCTGCAGCTTGCTGCAGTTAGTCCTAATCATGTTCAGAAATCATGTTAATATGAGTTCCAATGCATGCCTCACATGACAAATCCTGTCCCCTGTCCTACAATGTTCTATCTGCACCGTGTGTGCCATACCTGATTGAACAGTTCAGACAATATCTGTGTGAATGAATTCATGTTTGTAGACAGACCGGAGTCACATGGTCACCACTGGCAGCCGTCAGCGTAGAGAGGATTACATTCAAAGTCTTAGCTGATTGGTCTTCCTTCAGGCTCAATCCTGTGGCCTTCTCCCAGGGTAAAGCCCCCAACCTTTCACCCCTGGGAGGGAGCTGTGCAAGCACAAAGTCACAGCACAAGGACAATGACTTCAGCCCACATCATGGAGACTCCTCGTCCCATGTTTGTCCCTCTCCAATCCCCTTCACCACTCCTGTTCTCTCTCCCAGACCAGGCTAGCAGGTCTATGAGATGGTTTGTGCCGTTGTGGCAGTGTTTTCCACATTGGGAGTTTTGAGTTTGTGTCCAGTCTTGCTGGGTACCCTGTCCTCGTCACTATCTCCCATGGTCGTTGTTGAGACGGGCAGACAACAAGCGCCTCTCCTCAATCTCCTCAAGGGCGGTCTCCAACTGCTGGATGAGCACCCGCTTCTTAAACCTGTGGGGGGGGGGGGGGAGGGGGGGGGGAGGGGGGGGGGGGGGTAGAGGACAGAAAAATGTACTTATCTGAAAATGTCCATGTTGGTCTGTCAACACAGTGTCACTTAGTGTTCTGAGTTAGCATAGCTCTGTGTAGTTTTCCCTGAGTGTGGCTAGTGGGGTTTACCTGGCAGCCTCTTTGATGGCGTGATGAATAAAATACCTCTGTACCGTCACAGGACCTTTCACCTCCTGCAGGAGCTGGAATATGGTCTCGTAGTCTAAGAGCGATCACAAGCACACAAAGGGTGAAACCCAGGTCCAGATGGTAACAGATATAGGCGTTAACTGTATAGATTTGCATGGGGAATAGTTACTGATCTATACTGACCTAGTTTAAATTCCATCAGACATCTCTATTCAATGATGACACTACATTACAACATTGTCTGAATTAAATTTACTGTATGTATGTGTGTGGTGTTAGCAATCCACAAATCAGATTAAACTCACTACGTCCAGGTTTCCGGACCTCCTTGATAACTCGCGTGCGCAGCTCTGCGTTGCTGCCATCTAGTGGCATCACCACCACGGTCCCCGGCATGGCCAGGTCCGCTTCAGCGTCTCCTAGCTCCTCCTCCTGGCCTGGGGGGCTCAGACCGCTGCAGTTCTGCTCCCTCTCAGAGGGCCGTTCGTCCAGCCCGTCCTCGTCCAGCCTGTCCTCCATCTCGCCCCTGTCCTCCCCACTGTCCCCATCACACATTCCTTCCCGTTCGTCCAGGGGGAGCGAAGCTGGGCTCCCTCCCTCGCCGTCCACCTCTGCAGGCCAGCTGTCCCCTGGATCATCCCCCAGACCCCCCTCCCCATTACTGTCGATGGCCAACACACTGTTGCCCTCCGCTCCTGGGGGGAGAGAAGAGGACGCTTCACTACGTGGCCAGGGGGAGGAACCGCATGATTAAATAGACATCGTTTTTTTTGCATCCTGCATCATCCTAATGTAATTAATCTTAATACTACTACACTATACTATACATACCATAAACCTTAGTCAGATAACTTTGCACATTGTCAAGCCCTCTGATCTCCCCGTATACCCCATTCAAGGTTGACTTTTCGGTCCTATCCTGTAGATGCCTTATCTCTTCCCCACCTTTGTGCAGTGGGATGGGCTTGATGAGTCCCGCCTGTCCCAGGGCCCCCGCCGGCCCCTTCCCCAGCACATGGTTGGTGATGATGGGTGGAGTCTGTGGCCGGCGCAGCAGAGGAGACATGCTCCGCCTCCTCTTCAGGGCGGAGCCCAGATTGGGATCACCGCCGGCCCTCTTCTTGTTCTGGGGCCCCGTTACGAACTCGTCCGCTTCGTCTATCATCATCCCCTGTCGGATGAAAGACGAGATCCGTCATTGTTTGTATTTAGGCATTAGAAACGTGTCACGCGTACATGGAAGTGTGTTCGCTCGTTATTCACGAGTGCTGGTACCTTCTTGTCCTGTTTGAAGGGGTTTCCGAATGTGTGCAGGCGTTTGGGTTGGTCGGGGTCGATCTCCCTCAAAGGGGAAGGCATCAGCTTAAGGTACTCTTGATAGTTCCCCATCTGTGCCACTGGGATACTGTGAAGGTAGTCTAATAACAAGGAAGTAGGCCCATTAAAACCACCTCAAGGTCATTCATCCTCATTGGGATACTGTTTTAATTGGGCTTCGGAGAACAACACTATTAGGCCCATCCCCATCTCCCCCAAGGGATCTTCCAAATTACCCATGTATCTATTCATCTAACTATGTACCTTCATCTTGTCCTCTGATGAGCTTCTGAGTAGTCCGCAGCAGGTTGGAGCGCATACGTGTCAGCTGATCTAGAAGGTTCCGTCTGGGGATGTCATAGGCGTTCCGGTAAGCCTGTGGCTTCAGGTCCTGAGGAGAGAAAGCAACAGAACTCCAGTGAGAGCCCAAACAGCCCCTCCCTCTCCCAGTTGTCCCTCTCACTGCCCTCACAGCCACAGAGCACCACACCAGCCTCCCGCCTCCCGTACCTTGTTGAGCAGCGCTATCTGAAAGCCGGCAAACTCTTTGAAGTTGATGTCTGCGAGGCGCAGGGGCATCTCCCCGGTGATCCCCTGGAGCAGCTGTTTGAAGTCCTTGCGGTGGGCCAGGGACAAGGCGCTGGAGTGGTTCTTCACTTTGATCCCCGTCTCCTGGGGAGGCCTCTTCCCGACGGACACAATCAAACGATCTGATTCCATCTTAGCCTGAAGATAGACATGAAAACAAACTTGTATTACACCAGCTGCACATGTATGTGTGTGGATGTGTTGTAGGCTACACAGACGCCGCTCTGGTGTGGAGACTGAGGAAGGATGGGGTCGGCCTGACCTGCTGGCTGAGTTTCTTTAGGTAGGAGATGACACTGTAGCTGAGGCCACAGTCCATGTTGTCTGAGATCAGGTTGGGTGCTCCCATCATCCTCAGGGCTTTCTTCAAGGGCTGTTAATTAAGAGGAAGACAGAAAGAGACAGAGAAGTAGAGAGAGAGAGAGACAGACACGAGAGAGAGAGAGAGAGAGAGAGAGAGAGAGAGAGAGAGAGAGAGAGTTTAGGGTTGTTCCTGTATCGATACAGGCACAGACATGATAGGTACAGAGACGAGATGTGGCTCCATGCGTTACCAAGAGAAAGTAAGGAGGCATGGTCTTCAGGTACATCTCGAATGCCTGCCGCCATTTAGGGTTTGGCTTCAGTTTATGCACTTTAAACAGGTCATCTGTGAAGAGATATAGAGGAAAATGAGGGAGGGATGCAGAGGAGATATCACTATGCAAAATACTCCACTGGTGCAAGTATCCTTTACC
The DNA here is from genome assembly GCF_021917145.1 of Hypomesus transpacificus. Classification (NCBI taxonomy): domain Eukaryota; kingdom Metazoa; phylum Chordata; class Actinopteri; order Osmeriformes; family Osmeridae; genus Hypomesus; species Hypomesus transpacificus. Next base: position 9,835,096 of record NC_061060.1, read on the forward strand.
GAGTAGTGGCAGGAGAACAGGGTAGTTGTAAGGCATGACAAACAGGTTGACACAGGTGAGAGTGGTGCTGGCTTTCAAGTAGCCAAAGGGCTCAGACAGGTCACTGTGCTTCCCACTGCTGTTGACAAACACCTGGAGATTGAGGGGGGGGCAGGAGGAGAATGAGATCAAGCTCTGACTGACATGTATAAAACATACTCCAAAAAGCTAGTGGATGCCGGCAGTTGTTGCTTGCTTGCTTGCTTGCTTGCTTGCGTGTGTGTTTACTTTACCTGCCAGCACATGTGAGGAGACTTCCTCTCCAGGATGTACTGGGTGAGGGGCGAAGGCTCCAGCTCGTACTTGTCAAAGGGTAGCTTGTCAATCACCATGGGCTCACAGTCCACGCAGGAGAAGCGCACCACAGGGTGGGAAGAGCGGGGCGGCTTGGGGAAGAGCGGATGGACAGAGGAACACTGAGTATTTACTGTCTAGAACTTTTATCTCTCTCAACTCAAACCTTATCTGGGTAGGGCAGCAGGGAACAAAAATAGATTAGAGAGTATAAAACCCTATGATGGATCGTTCAAAGGCTTCTGTCTGCTAGCAGTCAGTCTTGCCCTCAGGCCAGTGGTCAGGAGAAATACAGCCCCCAGAAAGCAACAGTGAGGAGAGCATGACTACCTATTATCCAAGCCATTTGAATTTAGAGCAGCCCAGCAGTAGTATGCACTCTGCAGTGGCTAAATGGTCACTCTCCCATTCAGGTTAATATCCTTCATAATGTGTAATGAGGGGGACTAATGAGAAACTAATGGGGCCTCTCTTTGGTGGTCAGGTCAGATGTAAAAAATGAGTGCAGTTTCCACCCTCCACTCACCAGAGTAGGGGAGTTCTGGTCCGGCCAGAAGGACTCTGGGATGGGCCAGTGGCCAACGGGCACCCCTGTCTTGGGGTTGGGCCGTACGTAGATGAGCTTGTGGCAGCTGTGCCAGGGCTGCGGACTGAAGGACGACACGGGTCGGACCGGGTCCACCACACCATCTGTTGAACCACAAACGGACACAGTGAGAGAGGCAGCCTCTCAACCATACAACACTAACACAGATGTGAGCCCCATCTCAATAGTCTCATCAATTCCTACTTTCGGTGAACGACTTGTGGGTTCGGGATTTCTCAACGGAATATTGAAAGGAAGGAAATGTTTGCGGAGCATTCAAATGAGTCCCTCTTTTTTCAGAAGACTGTGAGACAGCTGTGTGCTGCACATCAGTCAACTACCTTCAGACTGAGTCACCTTGAGATGCAACCAGCAAATGCAAACTCAGCCCGGCCCACCCCCTTACCTTCACCAATCGGAGGCGGGTCCGGCCCTGTCTTCTCAAAGTTAATGACGACGCCGCTCAGAACCTTCTGGACCAGAGACTCCAGACACTGGTTCAGCATCCTCTGAGTCCGTACACAGTACGACCGTCCTGAGAGATGGAGAGGAGAGAGGAGTGAGAGATGGAGAGGAGAGAGAGTCGCTGTGTTTCCTCCTCTGGCAGAGAATACACACTAAGAATGCATGAGAGTCAGTGTTGCAGAATAAATACCCAGTCAATGAGAACATTACATGTGTTGCATTATAAATGACTCCAGACACCATTAGCACTGCAGTGTCATAAACAGCAGAGAGGTAGAGAGCAGGACAGTTGTGGTCCTAAAACAGGGTGCTTACAAATCAGGAAAAGATATGGCTGAAAATCAGTCTTCTTTACAGCTAAAAAGCTGTTCTGAATAAATCCCTAATGGCCTCCTCCTCCTCCCTACCTCCGGTGACCTCGCACATCTGAGTGATGGCAGACTCGTCCGTGGGGACGCTGCCCAGCTGCTCGCTGTCGGGCGTGGAGGCCCCGGGCAGGCGGAGCACCAGGGCAAAGAGACGCTGGTCCCAGCGGAAAGGCTCCTTGGTCAGCTCGCTGCCCGGCAGAGGAGAGTTCAGGGGCAGGTGCAGCTGGGGAAGTCAGGGAGTACATAAAGGAGAGGGTGAGGTAGTGTACATGATAACATGAAACATGTCAAGGTCAAGCAGTGTTTCCCCTTGTCGCTTTTTCCCCCTGACCTACTACCATGTCCATACACTTGAAAAAGCAAATGCTTCTATCCGAAAGCAAAGCAGATATGGGGATTTGAACCTGGGACGTCTGCAGGCAAATGCTCTCCCACCGAGCTATACCCATTTCATGCATACAAGGAGACGGGACACACTGTGGCTCCAATGAAGTCTAGGGGTATTTTCAACGTATAGGTCTCAGAGGCTGAGACGGACAGACAGGTTTCAGCCTCTGGTTTTGAGCTGGCGTCTTTGGGTGTCTGTCAGATGACAGGAGACTGCTGTCACCTCGTCAGGCACGCCCGAGCTGTGTGTCAGCTTGTTCCCGTCCGTGATGGTGATGATCACAGACGGCTCCAGGAAGAACGGGTTACGGCCCTGAGGGGAAAAGACAGTCGGAGTTCAAACACTTTCAAATGCTCCATTCAATGTGGGTTACTGTTGCACTGGCTTCTGTGTCTACAGAGCTCAGCCACGCAGGCAGATTGAGATGTACAGTCAGCAAGCGGCCCTTCTGCACGGCACTGGGAAATGTCCCTGATCATGAATGACATTCACCTACATTCAGACAGCCCATTACTCTTATGTAGACCTTTACAATGACATTGTCAGGAACGACAACCAGTTCAAACATGCACTACAGATACATTCTATTCATCCAGAGGGGGTATGGGTACTGAGTTCTGCACTGCCCCCTGTTCTGCTGTTCGATGCTCAACTGCTGGTCATGCTGGGAGAGGAGGAAGGGGAGCATAAGGAGGGGAGGAGGAGGAGGAGGAAGAGGAGGAGGAGGGGGAGGGGGAGGAGGGGGGGGGGGGAGGAGTAGGGGGAGGAGGGGGAGGAGGGGGGGGGAGGGGGAGGAGGGGAGGAGGTGGAGGAGGAAGAGGAGGAGGAGAGGGAGGAGGGGGGGGGGGAGGAGAATTAGTGTCCTTGTGTGAGTCTTTGAGGACAGAGACCAGCTCTTCCTCTGTACTGTAGGGGTCAGCGTTCTCTCTTCCACACTTACTGGGAGAATACCTAAGTAGATTTACACTCCTGATGCACACCACTAGCCTAACCCTCTCAAGTGTGTTAATCCATCATAGCTTTCAGGCAAAGGTTCGGAGAAACAATGTGCGAGGATGGAGTGCTGATAACGACTGATACAAGCCACGGTGGAGTGAGCTCCGATTGGATGTTACCTAACTCGGCATGCACTAACTTGTTGATGATCTAGTAGTCATTTCTAACATGATATGAATAAATGATCATCTAATCTAAAGGAGGTAATAAAAGAATGAAACCATTATAAAGGGGGAACTGTTAGGGGAGGGTGGAAATGGAACGCAGTTGAAAAGGTCTAGAAGGTGTGTGTGTGTTCACACGCCTACCTGTCCATAGTTGTCGATGCCAGAGACGAGGCGGTTGAGGTTCATCAGGTCAAACGCTGTGCGGAGAGCGTGGCCCAGTGTGGTCAGACCAGACGCCTGCAGGTTCTTCAGCTCACTCATGAAGGTAGCATGGTTCTCCTTCCAGCCCGCCTGAAACCCACACGGATCCTGTGTCACATCACACTCACAGCAACACACTCTCGGAGGGAGCCAACCTGACGTCACACAACACCATGAACAGGCATAAACATCCCCTCGTAAACAACCACACATCATACACAGACACACACTCAGACAGCATCAAATTACCTTGACCCCAGAGCACTGAGGCTCACAATATCTCATATTAGAAATTGGGCTCAGTTTGCGAGACAGAATGCCTGAATGGCCAGTATGATCTGCTTGTGTACATGATATTACCAGGTAGAGAGATTCAATTAAAATATGTTATTGTTCGCCTTGAACATGTCTGATGTGTACAAAGCCCTACTAGAAGTCCTAGACACTAATAACTCTCTCAGAATAACATCTCCCAGTGCTGACTATCCATGGGGAGAAAAGTGCTTCCCATGGGAGAGTAGCTAACTGTGAGTGTGTGGCTGCTGCCTGGCTGGCTGGCTGCCGTGCTGGCTGGCTGGCTGGCTGGCTGGCTGCTCCTGGTCTCCAGGGAGGTCAAGTACCTTACAGTTACAGCCTTATGCTTAATCTAAGGATGACCCACAGCTTACCAGTTTTGGTAGTGCTACCATGCTTCTTTGAGAATGAAAGGAGGCGATAGAGAGAAAGAGAGAGAGAGCGCAAAAGAGTGAAACAAGTTAAAGAAGGAATGTGTTCAAGGAGCGAAAGCAAAGCACACAAAAAAACATGAAATCAATGCAAACCACATTCCATGACTGAGTTAATGGGACTAACCCATATAAAAAACCACAATAACATATACTGTAGTCAGCACAGACACAACTAACACACACACACGCAAACCACCGAGTGGAATCTGGAGCCACCTTTCTTTTTTGAGAAGTGACTGAAAACTAAAATCCTGCTGTCAGGCAATTCAACTCCTAGGACTTCCTCACACTCAATAATTCAGACAACACTATATTTCAGTTTCTTTCCTGCTTGACTCTCCTTTTCTTCCACATAAACAATTCATTGCCTGCAAGCGTGCAATCAGGGTTCCTCCTTTTATCATAACCTTGTCTGAGCTGGCAACTAAGAGTAAACAAGATAGAAGGTCGACAGGGAAGAGACAGAAGAGGGCCCAGGGAGAGCTGTGCTCCAGCAGTGTGTTGCTGTATTCATGGCCATGGAAATGTAGGCTAATGCATGGAGATCAGCATAGTGGCTGTATTGTATTAGCACAGTGACACTGTAATGCAGTGGGCTGTGCTCACTGTAACAGCACATCCGTTAATAGCCAATAGTGTAAGCTAGTGACATGGGCACAGACGAGGGGTCATGGGGGCTTTCCTGTCTCTGTCACCGCTGTCTTCCAGTATTAGATCATGCCATTTGTATTAGTGTGTTTTTAAAAGCATTACATCAGGACAACGGCCATGTACTGTCGGTCTTATTTAAAAAAAAAGATAAGCTGCTCTGTTTAAGGCCCAGTGAGGAAGCATCCTACTGTAAATACAAACTGGTTCCTATGGTCCTTCTATAGACAGAAACTAAACTTGACAGGACGGCAATTCGGGACGAAGGGTGCAATAATGTTCTCAACAGTAGGAGTGTGCTGCTTCCATCTTAGCCTGGGGAGCTGTCTATAGGCTGCAGCTGGTCGAGGCTGCATGAGACAGAGCCCAGGAGAGGGAGGGTCACTGCCACCGGAGCGCTGGCAGGATATGCAGCTGGATTCTCCTGCCTGTGACAGGAATGCTCTTGAGGTTCCGACTACTTGACTTCAACGCAGAGCCAGATAAGAGATGACAACTTTGCGTGAGAGCAATTATGAGAGGAAAAGAGTGTTTATTATCAAGTAAGTATCAGAATGTACCTGTCACAGGCATAAAAGACAGCTCCCCAGACACACAGGACCAAGATAGATCCGGGCAGCTAACACATGCCTGTATGATTAGAGCTCCAGTGTTTCACATTTGTAAACCTCACCCAACCAAACACAACAAAAACAACTCTCGCATTCCCATGGACCTGTTAGGCACCAGTTGACTCATAAGTGGTGGATGAGAGCCACACACCAGTAAACAGAGAATGCCATCTGCCTAGTAACATGTTATGCCAAAGACGAAAGAAGTGTGAAGTAAAAGAGAGAGAAGGAAGTCCAAGTGGAAAAAAATGTCAGCAGCAGGGCAGGCAGAAGGAAGAATGACGTTCCTCTGGTCCTTGAGCAGAACAACAAGTGAGCTCAGACTAGAGAGACGGAAAGACAGCATTGTCTCAGCTAGCGTCTCCATGGATCTCCACTCTGTTTAGCTGCTGAATATGTCATGAATAATGAAGCGGGGCTAAAGAGTCTCTCAGTGGAAGTCCACAAATCCAGTGGTCGGATGCCATAACACCCCACAACACATTCACAACCGTTAGATGTTGAGCCGTCCCTGCCTGTCTGGTAGTGAACAGGCCCACATTCAGGGGGATCCTTCCTACATGTGCTAGGCTATGAACACAGCTCATGGTGCATGGCCGCCTTGAGACATTTCACATCGGAAAAGGCACCAAAACTGGCATGTACGGACAGCAAAATAACATTTTAGGTAATGTATCCTTTATCCTCGCAATATGTGGGAGAGAGGATGTGGGTGTATTCATGGAGGGTTGAGGGTGGGTGGGAGGTGAAGGGGGTGGGAGGTGAAGGGGGTGGGGGTGTAGGAGGAGAAGAAAAGCCCCCTGGAGGATGCCTGGCCACCTGCCAGAGAGAGCGAGCTAATGAACTGCGAGGGAATGAACCACTAACACACTGTCAAAGTCAAACGACAAATACAGCTCTCCTTTAGCTACATAAAGCTGCAGGCCGTGCCTTCAACACCTAAGCAGCATAAATGTGAGGCTATTGAAGTATCAATCATTTTCAATCAAGTGTATGCTATGTATTTTTAATTATTCACTTAAGACTCAGTTCAAAGCAATGTGAACATGCGCCTGTGGGAGTTTAAAATCACATGGTTGGTATGGTTTAAAGGTATGTGACATTTGAAAAGGTCTCTTCCCACCTTATCCATTACTATTGTGTGGAAGAGAACATTCTTGTTTTTAAAATCCTCAGGGCGAGTCCTTATGTGCTTTCAACTTGTACATTACAATGCCACGAGACAGTTGTACTTGTAAGCTTAAACTTGATCTAATGACTCTCCGTGCCTTATTTAATGATTGTCATGGGGTTGGCTTCACTATTTCTTTTCAAGGATCACTGTTTATCAAGCTGAGGGTGGAGCAAGTTATGGTGTGTGTGTGTGTGTGTGTGTGCGTGCGTGTGCGTGTGTGTGTGTGTGTGTGTGGGGGGGGGGGGGGGGGGGGGGCTGTGACAAAAAACATAAATGCAAGGGCGTTTTCTAAACTAGTAATGAGCTAATAATGACCGTTAAAACAGATAACAACTTGTGATGTAAACTCGTATTTAGACGTAAATATATGTTGTGTGAACGCCTACATAATATTAAGATGAGGAAAGAGGGTGTATCACATGAAGTAAGTTAGAGTTGCCCAGTCCACATTGGCCAATGGAAGTGAGTGCATGGAGGTCAGCCATAGAGCGGGTGTAAGGGGAGGGCATGAGAAGATGTGCAGGTTACTTGGCCAATCCACTACAATAAAAAAGAGACGTCATGACAGATAATAAATCTCTCCGCCTCCATCTCAGCGCCCGAGAGCTTTCCCAACACAAAAGCAAAATGTCTGCTATGTTTAGAGGCAGCGCTGCTCCGGGTCTGCGGGTATTTTAACAAAATAGCCGTTTTCACCACCGGGAGGCCAGCCAACCCGCGGCTAGAAACCAGAGGGACAGTAGAGTCTCATTGACAGAAAAATATCTGCGCCTAGTCACATGAAATATTTAATTATGAATTACCTTAACTCCGTATGGCGGATCATCGAATGTAACTAGCATGTACCTGTCGCCTCTACTAGCCGGGTCTCGGGCACGCAGCTGTCAAAAGAAAATCATACAGTACATATTAACGTGTCGAAGGGACTTTACTCCATTCAGGCATATCGCTATTGTGGAAAAAAAGTCGGGGTAAAATTATTCTTTACCTTCATAAAGATCTCAACCGCGCCTTTAGCAATGTCCAGATACGACGTACCCAAATAAGTGCGCTGATTCATAGAAGCGGACGTGTCTATCAGGAAAAGTAAAATAGGCATCTTAAATGTAGGCCTATAGATATACAGCTATATGCTTTCTAAAATACCTATTATCGTCATATGACCTATCTTGCGGCCAGGGCATGCACATATGTGTGTATATATTTTGTTATAATCAGACCCCCCCAGAAGAGGGTCGTACAGCCACCCCTTGCCGCTGCCTGACTATCTGTCTTTCCCAAGCTCTACTGGGCTCGCGCTGTTGAAGTTCTGTGTTCTGAACAGAGTGAAACGCCTTCGTCCCATCGCCATCATTGTATTGGCTGAGCCTGTTCACAGTGGCCACTCCCTACCGTGTATAAATATGTAATGAGGTCGAGACCGTTTTCTTATCCGCCTTCTAGCTACTCAGTACAGCTGAGCGCAGTAGTTACACTATAGCCTACAGAGCAAATGTAATCATATTTAGTTATGGACGCTTATGTTGTCTTTGTTGTTTCGAAGCGATATTTGTCTCAAAATATTTCCATTTGACTTATGTCTATAAACTGTAGGCTACATCTAGTGATAATCTGCAATACTCTCTAGAATACAGTGTAATTGTGAACATGAAATGCTACGCTGCGTACTCTGGTTCCCTTTTGCCGCCCTGGTGGGGGTGGGGAATGTTGTTGCTGTACGGTAGCCTACACTTTTTTTTCTTTACAATTAATTTGCCTTCCTTTAAATCTACCCATGAAAGCTAGAGCACCTCGAAGCGCCATGTTATTGTTAAAACTCGGGCCATTATTACGTGCCCACATCCTCGTAACAGTAGCTTAAACTGAGCTAACATGGTGGCTCCTGTTAGTCTTTGCAATTACTCTAAGGAAGCGTTGTCTGAGGAAGTACTGGTATATCGTTTCTATATTTCCTTTTAAGATATCCGTTTTTTTTCTTAACAACGCCCGCCTTCTGATTTGCTTGCTCAATGTGGATCGTGTTTGTCCAGTGTCTACTTGCATATGTGTGAGCAACCAGCCCACGAGCCTGTACAGAAGGCTACATCCATTTATAGGTTAGAAAGCTTGGTTGCATAATCATTGATGACATTCACAACAGATCAAGTATAAACTTGAAAGCCAGATCTCACACAATGTGACCGACAATACAATTAAATGCATTCCCCAATTCCACCACTAACGTTTCAGGCCTCTTAAGTGGTGGCAATTAAGCGACAGTCAGTGTCCCTATTTCTTTCAGGCCTTTTGCTTTGTGAATGTTCTGTCAGAAACAAATTTGAGTACATTTAAATAGATCACTGGCCATATATTAATGTTCTTAGGAGACCGAGAGAGATATGTAAGCTACTGCCCTGTATAACAGATGAAATGGTTGCAACTTTTTATCTGAGTGAATTTATTTTCATTGACAAAATGGGTGTCTTGCTGAGTCGTTTGTATCCAAGTAGGTTATGCTCACAACTAGGCTCATACACAACTCGAAAAGCGCTTAGAATCATGATTATTTTAGTTATGGAGCGGTGACATTAATGACGTAATGAATCTACTCTGGCGGAATTCCTTTGCCTCCAGTATCCCAGCATTCACCGCGTGATCTGCAGTGTATTGACAAAGAACAGAGCGAGAGAAAAAAAACAGGGTGGGATCATCAAAACAGTAGCCTAACGTGCCTAAAGCAACCCTTATAAATTGACGGCGAAAAGGTAAAGCAGCATTTCGAATACATCTAATGGTTATTCAGCTGAAGTTACATTCACTCGCTTTAAATCGTTTACATGACAACGCCTGCCAGATAAGCTAGCTACAGTAGCGTAGCTATTTGTAATTGCATGTCAGCTTGCCAGCAGTTGTTGTCTGTCTGGGTCTTTGTTTTGATAGCTGGCTAGTGCTAGCTAGCTTATGACAGACGCATTTCATGTTTGTCCCATGTTAGAACGATGTTGCTAGCTAGCAATGACATTTGTTTGATAGGTCTTTGCCAATTTTCTGTACATGACGATGTGTGATAGAATTTATTTTAGCTTACATTTCGATACGCTCGTCAGTAGCCTACCTAGTGAGTGTCGTTCTCAAGTTAAGGTTAGGTTACAAGCTTGTTTTACGTTACTAATGAGTTGCCTGTCTTTATTGTGGAAACATTTTCATTAGTGTAAGCCATTGGTCAATAGCGAACCAGCTGTTAGCACAAATCCCTCTCCTAGGTTCATGTAAAAGAAAAAAAGAAGTTTAATGTTTCATGAACATAAAGTAATATTTTTAAATCTCACATAATAACGTGTTTGTTAAGTATATGTTACAGGTTAGGCTAAGTCGTCATGTTTAAAAGGCGGTCTCTGTTATTGTCCAGTGTTCAGCCAACTTGTGTAAGTTGTATAATGTTGCGACACCACACAACCTCGGATATGTCGGAGTGAGCGAGATGGTTCTTCAAGTAAACATGTTCACGTGACTAGCCACGTGGAGTGAAATGCAACTGAAGAACAAGTGATACTAACCAGACACAAGATCTGAGTGCTTGTCACAACAGCCCAATGCTACTCAAATCTAGCTATTATAGCCATGTTACACTTTTTATTTTCTACTCTTACGTCATATTTGCTACCCACGATCTTCAGTCTTGAGTTTCGAGTGACCCATCCTTTTCTGTGTTGTCCACAAAGCAGGACCACACCATGCCCTTAAGGAGCTGAGAGTGGGAAGGCCCATTGAGCCAGAGTGGAGGTCAAACACCTGCACATCTCCCCGAGAGAGAGACGCTGCCCTGCCAAACAGAGGACGAGAGACAGGGGAGCAGAAGAGAGCTCAGCTGGAGCCAATGCAGCAGCAGCAGGGCCGACAGCCGGAGCTTGTGGAAGGAAGCCTTCCCGTGTTCGTGTTCCCCACAGAGCTTGTCTTCTATGCCGATGAGCAGACGTCCCACAAGCAGGTGCTCACCCTCTACAACCCCTATGAGTTCGCACTCAAGTTCAAAGGTCGGTGAAATTGCAGTAAAAATCTGCTTTTTAGTTTGATTGTATTACATACAGAACACGTCTGGATATCCATACCTTAAACCCAACCTCTACGCATGTCTTCTCCCCTTCAGTGCTATGCACAGCGCCAAACAAGTATACCGTGGTGGATGCCACCGGAGCGGTCAAACCACAGTGCTGTGTTGACATGTGAGTAATGGAACAGAATCAACCTGTTAGTGCTCAAGTGAACCTTCTCTTTGTCTTCCAACATTCCAAAACGGAACACACAAGGCTAAAGCATTATTCTAACGTTTCTATGGCATCACTCTCCTCTCAGAGTGATCCGACACAGAGATGTACGGCCCTGCCACTATGGGGTGTATGATAAGTTCCGGCTGCAAGTGTCGGAGCAGAGTCAGAGGAAGGCCCTGGGCCGGAAGGAGGTGACGGCCACGCTGCGGCCCTCGGCGGCCCAGGAACCCCCCAGCCCCCGTCCTCAGGAGGAAGAGGGCAGGCTGAAGGTGCAGCTGGCCGACAGTGTGTTCTTTGAACAGACTGCATTCCAGACAGGTAAGGCAAGCCCCTTTTTGAGTGAGATTCCTTTCTGGACGACTATGCAGCAATGTAACAGTGGTTGTGGTAAAAGGGTTTGTCCAAAAACGTTGGCTCCTTCTCTTGTCACTAGATGGCGCCAAACACCAATGCATTTAGTCATTTGCAATGCAAGTCAGTCATGGACTTGGTAAAGCGTTGCTGTCTGTTTCCCTGTGTTTAAACAGAGAGCCGGGTTGTGTCAGGAGGGCCCAGTCTCCTGACCGTGCTGCTGGGATTGGTGTGTATGGCTGCCCTCATGCTCCCTACCCTGGGGGAGCAAGAATCCACCGTGCCTGTCTACCTCCACTTAAGTGTTAACAAAAAACTTGTAGCTGCTTATGTTCTAGGTGAGCACGCAAACTACATGTTATGACTAGCCTAAATTACATTGGTTTGACTATTAAGGACCTCTCCTGTAATGCGTCTTCTTAAGACCTTGTGATAAGCTAAGTTAGAATCCTTTAGTGCTCAAATGGCTACAGTTATTCAGTTTGAGCTCACTCTTTGTGGTTGATCTTGCAGGTCTTCTTACAATGGTTATCCTGCGTACATGAAGTTCATTTCTCACTGGAGTGAGAGAAAGAAAGGAATAGATGAAGCAAAATAAAAAAGAAGAGGATTTTCACACATCCAAGGCTATGTGTGACAGGGTAGTGGGGGGGGGGACGGGGGACGGGGGGTGGGGTATCAGGTCAATTTGCCCCCGTCCTCTAAAAACACAAATTTACATCTTCAAAATACAAGACTGAACTGATGCAAATAACATAGACCTTCAGCGCTGAAGCTAGAAGGGGAAATGCTCAATGGCTGTGAGTCAGAGGCCCTGGGCTGGTATAGACATATTGTGGAGGGGGTAGGGCTTGAATTAAAAATGTTGTTTGACTTCATATACCCTTGTCTGTCTGTCTGTTTTCATGGTCATTTTGTACCAGAAAATGGTGAACTGAGTGTTTAACTGATTGGCTGTTATACAATGGTAAACTTTAACATGATAAATAAATGTATATTAAAAAAAAACATTACGCTTTTGTCCTGTCCTCAACGGTAACCACATCTAATGCTTATGTTGGTGTCAACTTGATACAAACCATTTTTTTTTTTATAGCATAGCTTCTGACTAAATGCAGTTGAATGCATGTGGGAATATTTGGAGTGTTACATTTCAGCAACAATACAAGGTTTGACATGTGACCAAAGGAATTGATTTCTTCCTATGAAAGACAATGGTTTACTTGCTGTACACCTTATCATTGTTGTTACTTAAAAATGTTTAATAAAGTCCCAACACTCGTCTATGTTGTATTATTGGTAAATCCATCCTGTCTAGACAGTATGTGGCTCCAGGTAGTGCAGTACACACATGAAACACTTTACTCCCAGCTTAACTCCCAAGACAAAGCTCCAAAAGAGGATTTCATGGCAGTAAAAAAATTTTTTTTAGTTATATTAGTAGTACCACATTACAATCAATGAAGCCAAACACACTGGAAATATTGGACAAATAATTTATTTACCGTAAGGTAAAGAAGTTTATTGATATATCTCAAAGGGGACACAAGCAAAGGACAGACGCAGTCCAACACTGCTGCAGATACGGCTCTTCTACCATCCTGCTGTCACAAACATACTGCACACATTGAATGTACTTTTAGTCCAGTTCATGCCTTAGATTAGAAGCATGTTGAAGTTAGACAAAAATAATCATAAAAATAAACACCTCAACAATTTGGATGACAAGCAAACAAACTGACCAGGCTGTTGCTCTTCTACACAAAAGAAACAGACATTCAGTATTCAAACTGCATCTCAAAATAAACTATCAATAACATACGTCCATAAAAAAGGATTTACAATCACTTTTGTTTCACAAGAAAAAGACGCGTTTCAGACTTCAGAATAGCATACCTTGTAGTAGGGTGCATTTGTTCAAATAAGTCCATTTCATTGTCAATTCGTCTCCAAAAAATACAAATCTTCCCAAAAAGACAACCATTATACATATTCTTTATACATCACAGGAAGCTCTCAAGATCTTTTCCCTAATGGTATTCCCCTGCTCCGACTTTTCAGTATCAATGTATGAAATCATCAATCCAGTGAAATATTCTTGCACTAAAATATATAGTTACTGTATCAGTATTTGACCAGAGTAACAGAACATATACAGCCTCACAGCTTCCCCTTTCAAATGCAATGGCACCATTTGACATGGCTCTCTACACTGCACTGACATTTGGACACAGCCAAGTAAAGGATGCTGGATTTTTACTTGAAAGTATAAAAAAGTCAATGTTTTGATTTGAAGAATTGAATTAATCAATGTACAATGAAGTGGCTGCAAAGGAAAAAGACCATAAATGCATCAGAAATAAAACTAAGTTTGACTGTACTTTGTACTGCACAACGATAACTTCCAGGCAAAAACATAGGATGCAGAGTTTAGCTGGTAGTGTTCAGAACCTATCAGTGGTGACCCCCCCTCTAGTTCTGCTCCAGTACCATCATCTGTATCACAATTCATATTTTACTCAAACAACAGACAGTGGCAGCCAGAAACAAGGCCAGCTTAAGTGCCATTAAGAAAATCTGATTTTCCACATGTAATTTTTGGGATTTCATCTGGAAACATTGCTTTATTCAGTACAAGGACGAGAAAAACCTCCCATCTATATACCTTCTGGTTTGTTCTTATAGATAGAAAAGGGTTGGTTTGCTGTTCATTGAAGCCCTGTGCCCACATTCTCATTACAGCCAGTTCACAAAAATTAAAACTATTTATAATGTTTTAAATGGCAAATATGTACATACTTACAAACAACAAAGCAGGAAAACAATAAGTTAAATCCTTTCATACAAAAACTGCCAACACCGGTGTGCACTTACAAGATCTGGAGATTTGCCCCTCTCTTGCACCTTAAAAAATAAACAAATTATACTCATGGGACAACCCACTACACATCCCGACAGTCATTTCCCATGCAGTGTTACCACCCTCCAGTAAGATGGTACTGATTAAAGGATACACTTAAGGGATACATTACCTTGGTGGTGATGTCACTATTTGGGAGGCTAAGCACCATGTAAAATATCCATTACTAGCAGCTGGTGCTCCACAGTTGCCCCATTTCAGTTCAAGGCTTACCAGTGCTTCCACAGCCACACACAGCACAAATCTAGGACTTTGGTTTCATTTAATACAAATACACCTTAAGTCTCCCAAGCAGTCTACCAAAGAGCCAAGCAAAAACATACAGCATGATGCTGTTCGGAAGTCCCACAACAAAAGTGAAATAGTAGGGAGTTGGTGGGTCTATGAAGGACACTAACTGATGGGATCAGGGTTTTTAGAAACCTCCGACTTTCACCCTGCTTTAGTGTCCCTCTACGGTTCCCCTGATCACTTCGGGGAGAGACCCTGCAAGGGGGTGAAGGGAGAGTTGCTGGAAGAAGGGGAGACACCGTCCATCTTAGCTGGGGACCCAGAGGAAGAACCCACGCTGCTGAGGCTTCCATCCAGTAGGTCTGATGAGAGGCTGAGGAGAGAGAGAATGTCAGCAACACAACACCAAACTAGATCAGGTTTTTTTTTATGCCAGTGATCTTAACAAAATAGACATATACAATGTGTTAAGGTTGCCCCAGAGACCAAATAAGCAAATTTGGGAGACCCTCACCACGAGTTGAGCTCAGACAGTTGGGTAACATCCGATGACAGCATGGTGGTAGTCCCCTGAAAGAGCCTCTTAGGCTGGCTCTCGGTTTCCATCTCTCCTACACACAGAGAGGAAAAAGAACAGTTATGATACACACACACACACACACACACATTCAAAGAATACAGTTTTCATTCAGTGTTGTCTCTTGTGTATGTGTATTTTTGGGCCATAAGTTGCAGCTCAGAGCCCTGTCTGAGTGAATCTGGGTGACAAACCTTTGCGTTTGATTGGCCCCATAATGCTGGGTCGGATGCAGTTGATTGGGCTTTGGCTTCTCCGGCTGCTGGAGAAGACATTACCGTTGTAACACATGGAGTCAAGATAGTGTAATGGTCATTGCAAAAAAGTTTGTAAAATATATTGCATTTGATCAAACTAAGAGTTAAATTTGGTAAATATAATAACAAAAAGCTTCAAGGCTCATTGCCCTGAACCACACTTTTGGCTCAAATTTGATGCTGTTAGTACGGTAGTCGATATTCACAGAGCGGCGGTGCTTGACAAGGTTAGCCAGATTACATCAGCGCTCACCTGAAGCGTCGTGTTGGGCTGGGCACTGGGCTGGGGGTTAGGCCATTGCTGCTCACAAGGATTTGCAATGAGGGAGAGAAGCACTGCTGCTCATTGGAGAAAGGAAGAGACAAAATCCAAGTCAGGACAGTCACAAACATTTCTCTCTTCCTTCTAGACATACATGATTCAACCACATCTAAACATACCTTTTTCCCTATCCCCCTGGTTGGGGATGGGGCAGGAGACACAGGCACAAAGTCAATGCGCTTTGGGGATGACGATGCAGACTTCTCCAAGTCATTGTCACTCTGTATGATACAGAAACGCAAACCCTCCTATGTAACATGCCGTAGAACCACACCCTGCATTGTCACCTTCCATTCCAAGGTAGAGGAGAAGTTGTTGGAGTATTATACTACCGACTCAGTCTGTCCTTGAGAGACTGGTGGCCCTGTTAACTCCATGGGGTTTCATCTAGCATGTCTCTATATGTCAACACTCCCAACAGAGAGGGGAGGAGACTGGCCCAAGGCCCAGACATGCAGTACGGTCACAGAGATATCCAAAGTACACCCAATGAAGTGCAATTAAGTGCTGTGAATCTCGAACAAGGATTCCACAACGACCATTTGTGGTCCCTGTAAACAGTGGAGGTGCTGTTGCCATGGTAGTATTGCTTCTTACCAAATTGAGACTTTCTTCCCAGGATTGGCTAATCTGCATAGCTGCTTGAACACCCCTGAGACCAACAAAACAAAGAACAGCGAGCCAAACATTGAAAGAGAACACTCCAATGACATGCTTGAAGTATAATACTACATATCACCTGTAAAATAACGGGTCTCTAATACAGGTCTTGAATTCCATCACCCACTTTTAAGACTCATTACATCAAGCACTCCTACCGTTCATGGGCAGTCTCTCTGTTCATCACATCAACACCTTCCTCCTGCAGAATCACACACAAGTGCAACATGCATTAAAGAGGGTAGATTACTCAAAACACATCATCAGCATGTGTGCATTTAACTGACATGTGAGATCCAGACAGCTAGCAGTGTTGGAGTCTGATACTACCAATCGGCCTGCTCTGGGAGACCGTTGGCCCTGTAGACTCCATGAACTATTGCTCTGGCATGTTTTGAAGGCACCGACACTCCCTATGGCTGGAGAGGGGGCCAGAAGTCTGACATGCGGTCAGTGATCAAAATAAAAGTGATGGGTGCAGTTTCACTTGGGCCCACCTGCTTAATTTGATGGAGCCTGGTGCTGGGGACACGAATGGGTGAGGAGGGGACCTGATGGAGAGAAAGAGAATGTTACAATGAAGTAAAACAACACAACTTTCCGACTGATTCACTGATTTCAGTACCATATTGGGACGGTTGACGACTGTGGTGCTGTTTCTTCTGGAACGTAGAACCTCTCTCTGAAACACTTGCGAGTTGTCACTGAAAAGTAAGAAATGGGATGGTTAAGCTTTCCCAGAATGGCAAGTCTTTACTGGACTTTGTCATTGTGCATTATGACTGAACACAAGCAGAGTGGATGCAAATCAGACAGGAACATTTCACTGTGATTTGAATGGCCAAGACCACATACCCTAAATACCACCATAACACAAACAGGAAATGTTAATCATGTTCCTAAATCATGTTGTAATTAGAAAAGTACAAAGTCAGAAACCTCAGGCCGTTTATCATAGGTGCACTGTTGGATCGTCTTAAATGGCCATCGTTCTGAACTAGTGACGATGGGATTTCGAGGTCCAGTTCCATCTTCTCTCCGTGGTTGTTCATCGTGCAATAATGTCCCCTTACATGTAGCAAGACGACTAATTGTGTCCCCCTCGTCTGCAACGTCTCTGGCTTTCCATCTACATTGTTCAAGTAAGTGTTTGTGTAGTCTAGCTTGCAATAGTGCAATCAAGGTATTTATCGTTAACGATTTAGCTACAGCTAATAGTTTGTTAGCAGTGGATACCAAACCTGGAAAAACACTGACATGAAATGAAAACGCAACTAAATTCACAACTCAACCAAAGGAGGGCTGGCCCATGCTGCAGGCAGCTAACGTTAGCTGGCTAACAGCTTCTGCTAGATTACATGGGTTGCAGCGAGCAAGATAGCTAGGTAGCAGCAACACCACAAAGCCCACTGAAGCAGACGTTCACTAGCAAGAAAATAGATTACACGAGACGACAACAAAAAACTCAAATTGGAGACGACATCAAAATGTCTGAAAATTATTGTAACGTCAACAAAGGTAACTATTCATGCTATGGCAACGACAGAACTGTAGCTGAGCAGCTGGCTACTGATTGCTAGCTTATGTAGCTAAACTGGTTACAATTATGATGTATGCTAGCTAGCTTCTAAATTAGCTAGTCTAGCTAGCTAGCAATGATCTACATTACCATATTCGGGGATCATCAATGTATAAAACGTTCACAATTTAACGGTGACCCTAAAACGATCATGGTTAACAATATGACTATCGGTGTGAAATTTAAATCTAATGTTTCCACTGTCTATCATCAATTTTGATGATCAGTTGTTTGCTGCTGGACGGCGCCGATGAGAAGCTCCAACACCAAACTTCCCGCCCCATTGATAGTTGCTGGATGAGCGATAGCAAACTCGACCAATGAAAACGTCTCATCATGCCAGCGTGCCCATTTGAAAGACACAGAAAGACTGCTCTGATACCCAATCAGGTGCCAAACTCTCAAGCTATTTCCTGAAGACGTTCATTGACTATATAACGCTAGAATGCATTTATTGTGTCCATAACCCTTTTTTTATTTAAATAAACAATTCAAATATGTTGTTCAGAAGCAGCACATACGCATTGGAACAGGGCTTCACCTGGTCTCCAGTGTTTCTATTCTGCTTGAATCAGGCCTGCCTGTAGAAGAACATCGTTTCATGGCACTTTATACCTTTAACAATGACTTAATTGTCAGCAATAAAACAGTCAATCATTTAAAATTATGGAATCAATAACTGAATAATGTTCTGTTACAGACAAAGGGTTTAATGGTTGGGCTTACAAAATTATATTGCTGAGTTTATACTTTTGGAATAGAATTATGTGGCACTGAATTTGTTTTACAGTACATTCGAGCTTAAAATACATTCCTTGCATTTACATAAGAATATGGATGAAATACAGTAAAAGAAATATTCATTATTCACACATAATTGAGTGAAATCTTGAAATTGAGTGAATTAATCTTCCTTTAATGTCTGCTATCCTTGTCAATATAAATATGTGCTCAAATCAGTCAACACCACTTTGTTTTAAGCTGGTAATGAGATTCAAAACTTGTCACGCTGCAGAAAAAACTTCATGGGAAAAGACTGAAATCAAAATCATAACTACATACTGCTAGCAGCCACACTCAGAAGAAATTATATTTGCCGATGACAAGGCAAACAAGCAATTATCACTAAAAAGTAGAGGTCTAACTTAACATTTCAAATGTGGAATGAAGACTGCTTTACAAAGTGGTTTCTCAAATTAACTATGTTGTGAGGCAAGCAAGAGCATTGCAATTGGAGCACAATATCAGTATTCATGCAACTTCTCAGAAACCCTGAGCAGAAACCGTGTGTAAGTGTGTGTGTGTGTATCCATCAGTGAGTGGGTCTATGCATGCATTTCTCATGTCATGTGAGCTGCAACGGTGATTTGAATTTTTAGACCAAAAAAAACAAATCAGATAAAAATGAATTGAAACATCGATAGAAATAATGATACATGATTATAAGTGATGTTCACGCCTTGTATTTCTCCTTCCCTGTTTCACTAATGACGCAGATATGCTGAAAAAGAGAACACAAGAAGTGAACATTTGAAAAAGTGAAAATGAGGATGTTACAAGGTTAGAATTTGGGACTGTACTTACATTTAGATCTCTAAAGTACTCATTGTAGTCTAGTGCGTATCCCACCACAAATTTATCAGGGACTTCAAAACCTACAACTATAAAAACAAAATATAAATAGAGAAGGTAGTTTCAGAGCAAGCAGGAATACAATTTTACACAGAGTATAGTCCATGCAAAATCAGGAGTTAACTATAGGCAAGATAAGGCACATTTAAATCACGTTTATGCATTTTGAAACTATTCCCTAATGAGGAAATAGGTATGTTTAGCTTACAGTCTGGTCTGTAACCAACACTCCTTGGTGTCCTTTTCACCAACAAACTGAGGGCAGAAACAGGGAAGATGATCATATGACTGTGTAGCTTCAATAGCAGTTATAACTACACACACACACACACACACACACATCAACAAGCTTTGAATAATCATGCAATGTACATGTCTGAGACCGAGTATTGCTTTACCTCGCCACTTTGACCATTTTTGGTTTGTACTGTTGCAGGAGTTGCAGAAGGGTCTTCATGGTTTTTCCTGTGTCAATTATATCCTAGAAGTAGGATAAAACATTTGTACCCAATATTTATAAAGCCATCAAAATAAATTGCGCAATTTATTTGATTGTCACATAAAACACAGTTAATACATTTGATTAGACACATACCTCCACAATCAGGACATTCTGTGTAAAGGAGATAAAAATATGTTTGTGACATATACAATACAGCACATCTCAGATTTTTAAGTAACAGTTTACCTAAAAGTGTTGTGTGTCATACCGAGGTGGTATGTGACTGTGTACATCCCAGGATAAACACTGCTACCTCTTATCTTAAAAGATAGATATGTGAAAGACAGATGAGGCGCTCCTAAAATGTAATTACCGGTACTGAGTAACACAACATTGGAATGATTATGGTAGATGACTAATGCAAACATTCAATACAAATGTTAGGACCTGGACTCAGTATTGAAAGTGACCAATTTGAGAACAGTGCTCACCTTTCCTGTTAGTGTAGACAGGTCATCCCCTCCAATTACTTTTATTTCACCAGTAGATTGATCGTTCTGATAAGACAAAATAGTTTGAACAGATGTGCATAATTTTGGGGGGTTGACGTGATAGATATATTTTATGGGTTGATGTGGTAGACATGGTTGGAAGCTCACACAGTAGCTCTTTAGTCTGATGAAATCCACGGTCATAGGGATGGAACGGTCACTGTTGCGGTTCAGAGCTTTGATGTAGTCCAGCAGGTCGGCAAAGAACTTGTAGCCCCCCTTGAGCACACATAGGGCCACAATGTGGTGCCCTCCCATGTCTTTCATAATCTCCCTGGCCAGCCTCTCTGTCCTGGGTACACAGAGTCCAGCGTGGGAAAGATAGAGGGTGCAGTTAGCTCACCTTTCTGTTACAATCAGCACTAGATCCTGTTTCTGCTGTTTGGATTAGGGGCCAGAGTCTTTGAGACCATTTTTGTAAGCCCATACTGATACCAGAGAGGCTGTATGTAGAGGTGGGTCAAATTTACCAACAAGCAAACCACGTGAAGATGTGATTAGTCCAATTACTAGTACTATTCTTGTTTATCTCAAAGCATAAACTGTCACTGGCCAGAAGCAACCCACCTGTCCAAGATGAGTCCGTGTGGAATGTAGACCCTCTCCAGGTCTGCCGCATAGTGCTTTGGTATGCAGAACAAGTCTAGGTCATATCCTTGTTCGTCATCGCTAATCTGAAATACACAAAAAAGAAGAAAATTGCATGCTCAGAACCTATTCATTCAAGCGTACAAGATGTGGGAGAGTCATGAGACAACAGAGAATGGATGTAGAAATCCCAGGAGAATTATCCAACTCTATGCAGTTAGAAAAGGCCAAGACACTAAAGGCTGTTCACCAGCCCTCTCCCCTCCTTTTACTCGAGACTAAACTTCTGCTGACCTTAATACCACAAGACACGTATTTGAAGGACAACGTATTTGAATGTGCAGTCTTCCAGGCTGCTTTGTAGTCTAGGCTATTCAGCTCAACACTGAGCCAGGGCAGGGGGAACACAATGTATTAACCCCATTACCAACCCCAAGAGGAATCACTCCACTTCAATCATGAAATCATTCAACATGTCTCTCCACTCTCCCTGCTCATCTGATATTTTAAAGCATGCATGATTATTCTGGTATTATTCAGAAGACACAACTTCTATTCAGAAATACTAAACTAATTACTACCTTGTTTTCAAATCCAATTTCCTGCTTTAGGGTAAACACACGAGCATCTGAACTCCTTTATTGAAGTCATGTGATTTCACTGCAAAGTTGTGCTGGGGAATAGTTTTTGTACTCAATTATTAATAGAAAAATAAAAACCCTTTACACGGTTTGCTTTAATACAAATGTATAAGGTCTTCACCAGCTAGCCATCCAGGCTATAAATCTGGGTACTCTCATGCAGCCTGTCCAATGCAGGTGCTCCGGGTGAGTTATTGCTGTTTGAGAGTGAAGGAGGGCTTCACTTAATAACTACTTGTAGCACTACAGACTCAAATGTCCAAGCCTAGACTGTAAGATTTAAGGAAAATCACATATTAGCATACAGCAAAGCTTCACATTATGACAGTTTGTCATACCGGGAGATGAAAAAAAATAATGTTGCAATTTGTCATAGGAGCATTGCCTTGGGTTTGTGCACTAAATGTTTCCAACTATATCAAGATTAATACAGCTTTGTGGGAAAGGCATATCTCAACCTCAAGATCATCTTCCATGGTTCTCCAGCTCAATTCCCCTCTGCTTCAACACAATTCATCAATAACCTATGTGTAAATAGATGACTCTGACATGTCATCAACCATAGTTCCACAACTTGTCGTGTGTTGTTTGGCATGTGTGTGCCAAAATATGAGTACGGTCATGCTTGTGTAGTATCTGAAACTTCTTTGCTCTCATTTATCCTCTCGTCTAGACAAACGATGAAATAGTAAGGTTTTTTACCAAGTAAAAACCAATTATTTATTTCATTTTTTTACTTGGTTCAAACTGAACTTGGCATTGAATGGGCTATCGAGCCGCTGAAAGTAGTTTGTTTAACATTGTATCTACAGCTAATTAATCGGTTAGTGTTGGTTATATGATTTTAGACGCATGGAATCACATGGCCCATACGTGTAGCACGCGCGCAATACAGCAGGCCGCGCGAAATACACACAGCCATTACTGTTTATGAACGAGAGCAATATGTGGGCGAATGTACGATTGCAAAGTTTAAACGAACCAATAAATATGGACAGTTCAAATATGGGGTAAACGGTGCGTAGCAATGTTCAAATTCTTTAAAATATCAACCTTGCAACAACAACAACCACAAACTAACCTTAAAATCAGTGGTTTTTGGAAGACTTACCACAACACAAGGGCTGCTGGTCGCCATGTCCGTTTGTTCTCTTTGGTCTGTGTGGAAAGCAACAATATATTTTCTCCACAGAAAACAGATCTTCGGCTGTCACAGTACTGAGTTTCACCTTTTGACAGCGCAAGCCACCTACCTACGTAGCTGACTACAGTGGATTCTTCCGCAAATGCGTTGTCGGGCGTGCTGTAGTAGCACGCTAACAGACGAATCAAATCAATGGAAATGATGTACCGCCCACTTTGACCGCAATGACGTCTCAAGTAAAAACACAAAATAAAACATCTTGATTCCAGAGCGCATTGCGGGTACTTAGCTTATGAAAATCACAATTGAAACCTATTTTTACACCAAAAATTGCTTTTTAGCACTCTATAGGTTAAATATCAGTTGACTGCGATAGTAAGCTAAAAAGCACACACCGTTCCATGTACGTCTTCGATGACAAAACAACACTGTATCTCAAGGAATCCTTCGCACCTCTTATGACTTATAATGAATTCCAATGCCCAGTCGGCTGACACCCACATCCAGGTACTGTGACATTCCTCACCCTCCAGCTACCATCTTTGTAGAAATCTACACAACTTCCCACCCAGCCCAAAGCCCCACTAACCATGTTAGAATTATTATCTGACACATGATCTTGCACAAAAGCAAGAGTACGAAAGTGTAGACTACAAAAATAAATACTGATTTGTTGTTGAAAGCATCTGATACTGTTTTGGCAATCTGAGTTCCAAACCTTATTGTAGACTGTACAGAATGGTTTAAAAAGTAAACTCTGATACTAATGTCTAATAATTTGGTTGAATAATCAAATCCATGTTTAATAAATGTATTATACAAAATGTGTGTTGTTTATTTGAGATCATATATATATATATATATATATATATGTATAGACCGTAAATTTTGAAAACAGTACGATGTCAACCTCTCTACTGAGAACAGCATTGTATGACAAATGAAAACCTTATTATAGAGGAAACAATCCTAATGCATGCTATAACAAAGGACCTTTAATCTTTCTTGACTGATTGACAGTCTTGAATATTGAACATTATTCATGATTATAATACAGAAGTAACATGAAACACATTCCGTAACAGAAAATGACTAATGTAAAAAGAAATTTCTAGAGGAAAAAATAAAAAGATTACAGAATAAAAAAATTAAAAATACAATTTGGAAGAGGAAGAAGAAACAAGAAGATGAAACCTTCAGGACTAAAAGAACGTGAATTTTGTATAGAATAAGGAGACTTGACTCAAGAACCGATGGGTGGAATAATTAATAAATCCCAGTCAGTACTCATTACAGGAGTAAAAAAACAAGTATTGTTAAAGTATAACCACTGTCCACATTCTAGTCATGCCTTATTTTCACCATACTGTAGTGCTTTGCTCACAGCAGTATACCACAGTCACGCATGAGTCCATAAAGTAGCTCATTCATAAAATGTGGTCATTTAAGGCAGGTACTGATATGACAACCTGCAGTGGTGTTTGTCTGTGGGAGGAAGCTGGGTAGAGGCAACTGAAAATTGAGAAATGTTTAATAGCTATAAAAAATATCTTATCTCCATCTTTGAATTCTCCTTATCCTCTTATTATCCGTAACCATGATCTGTGGAGACAAATGTTTCCCTTCAATTAAATTCCAGCTTCTATGGACAATATTTTTCCCAACATAACATTCTGATGCGTTTGATGAGTTGTACCATCGTATTTCAAAGCCCCATTACCTAATTGCCGTTGATTTGAGGTGAAGGCAATGTTCCACCATGGTCGACAGCTGCCCTCTCTCTACTGCGACTCTCCCTCTCCTCGTCCTCCTCATCTCTCTCCTCATTTCCACTGTGGTTCTTACAGTAGAGCCTAAACACAAAGCACAGCAAAACATTAATCATTTAGAATACATGTTTGTCCTATTAACTTGAATCCCAATATTGTTCATCATTTGTAAATATGCAAGATATTCAAAACAGTTTTAAGGGCCAAATCCTGGCATCCCTATTTCTTAACTAAGGTTGTGTTTAGATGGAGGAATGTGGGAGTGGTGGAACTCACTTGTAGATTCCACGAGCCATGTTCTCTATGTACTTGGCCTTGTCCTGCACACCACAATGGTAGTGGTAGGTCTTCACACAAGCCTTGATCTCACACCCGATAGTGGCACCCAACTGGGTACAGAGGGTGCATTTCTGAAGGGTAATTATTTATAATATAACAGTTACAACCGTATAACCTTAAATCCTCACACTGTGCATTCAAGTACATATCCACAACTGTAAATTGTTATACAATTCTCACCATTCTTTTCCCTCTTTTTATTTCCTGGATGACCGTCTTGATGTCAAAGTTCCCAAACTCAGCCCGTGAGGTGGTGGTGAGTTGGACTGTTCCCGATGAGAAAAGCTACCAGCAAGGACAAACAGGACAACAGGTGACGGGAAATAATGCACGTAAACAGGTAAGAAATACAACAACAACAAAAAGGTACAGATGGAACCATTCCACACATTCCACACTGAAATAAATAAGGCATGAATCTCACCATGCATTTGTAGTGTGCAGCAACCTTTTTAGCGTTGTCAGCATGGAGTACGCCCCGTGTTTCGTTTTCCTCCTCGCCGGCGTGGCAGAAGCCACAGCGGAGGCCGCTGTCACCAGGACCAACCCTCAGGGGGGACCTGTCCCGCTGAAAAACACAGCCAAATACATCTCAAACAGTACACAACAAGACAAACATCACCAAACCAACAGGATCCACAAACTTCCCATCGAGTGTTACCATGTGTAATAGGTCAACTACTACTGACAATAACCAACGTATGTGATCTATATAAGTGGTTTAAACTCAGTGAAGTGGGTGGGTTTGATAATAAATTTCTTACATGTGATGAGCTCTCATCATCTACCCCCTGTGAAGAGGTGGAGCGGGTGTCCTCAGATTGTCCGCGAGATCCAGCTTTGTTCCGCCCCTTCTCAAACCTCCCACGGCCCCTACCCCGAGGAGGCGAGGAGTCTGAGTCGTTGGCAACACCACTCTGTTCATCTGAGAAAAGAAAGCAATCACTTGGCCACATGGCTTTTTGTCTATTTTGAGGAAGTATGTTTTCACAGTGCTCAGATCCACATTTGGAATGGCAGTTAAGAGTAGGTGATGCTGCTTATGGGTCAGCAAATTGGTAAGAAGACATACCGTCACTGTCATCTTGGGACGCATCCTTGTGTTTTCGACAGTAAACCCTACATTGGCAGAAAAATTCAGAAAGGAAAAAATTTGATCGGTTAAGGCACTGAGGTCCCAACTGTTCCAGCTTCAGATACAGGAATTAATTGGAACAACGTGAGGAAAAGGGGACCTACAGGTAGATGCCTTGTGAGGTGTTCTCTTTGATCTGAGCCTTGTCCCACAGAGCGCAGTAATAGTGATATGTTCGCCGACAGGTCTTCACATCACAGCCGATGGTGGCACCAGGTCTGTGACAGGATGAGCACATCTGCAGGGCGCAGAGCAGAGCATGAGCCATACTATAACATATCTCGATTCGAACACCCATACGTACATTAGGGTAATATGCAAGGGTATGTGCTACCTTACTACAGCCTCGCACTCACCAGCTTATTTCCTCTCTTGATCTCCTTTTTTACGTCTTCGATGGAAAAGCCACCCAAGTTCTCGCTGTCCGAGTGAGATGTGACCAAGGCAGAGGAAAAAAGCTGCACAGGGCAATCATAAATAAAAGAGAATGTGAGAAAATGAAGAAAGCGTGCCAATTGTCATTGAAAATCTCACCAGGGCACAGCCTGCAGTGACTGTCCGCAACTGACCATGCACTTGTGATGGGCTGCCACCTTCTGGTTGTCTGACACTAGCAGCTGTCCACACTCCTTGTCCCGATTTGTTTTGCAAAAGGCACATTTTGGCAGACGTGCTGCAGTTCCTTTCCTCTGTCCAGACATTCTCTGTACGTTTCTCTCTCTCCTTTTCTCTTCAAATGTCTGTGAGTGAACACCACTGTTCCTGGAATGGTCAGAAAGTGTGTGAGAGTGATATGTGCTTGGTCAGCATCATTGAGACTGCATTACTTCTTTCAGAAATAATGTTTAATAACATTCTGGGACAGATGCCCTCACCTAATATCAGCACACTGTCATTCAAAAAATCTGAACGTTAGAAATGATGGTAGAATTAAGTAATGATCTTAGGGTGGTTGAATATGTGGTCAATAGTAAACTAAGAAAATGACATGATAAAATGCTTGATGTAGCTTAGCTCTATGATTAGTAGATTTTTGATCATGTGAAAACATTAAGCGTGGGACCTACAAATATTTGAAAAACTAAAAAACTTAGTTCCAAACCTTATTGCTTTTTGGAAAACGTTTTGGAAAACTTACGGATAAACTAATTATTGTATAGAAGTTCTGTGTTTTAAAAATCATTAGTGTTATAAAGATACAGCAGTTTTTAAATAATATGGTGCGATATGCTGAGAAACAAGCTTTCAAGACAGACTACAACCTATTCACAACTTTAAAATGGGCTAGATACGAAAATATTGAAATATATTAATTTATATAAATTAGAAATATAAGTACAGCAATACGATGTACGTATTTGCTCTCATAACAAAACAGGGTGTTTTAGTCACAGTGGTATGCACCGCAAAGCCTCTGCCGTAGCTGCCATGATAGCTCACAGTATCATTGGGCAGAAGCAGAAACAGTAGGCTACAACGTGGATGCACAGTGGCCAAGTAAACAACGAAAGATATCTATCTCCCAGATCACTGTAAAATAATATAGGATGCCCACATAAACAGAAAATAAACTGTTCATATATCCGATGTATACGGGCATATTGGAAGATCAGATGCATTACGTTGGAAATATCGCTGTATTTATATCTACAGTCTTGAAGTTCGTATGAAAGGGGGTGTGTGTCTCTAACTGTATCTCAACTATATTTCAGTAAGCTCTCTAAAACTGAATTCTTGTAAGCGTTGAGGCCCTTTGTCGCAGGACCAAAAGGCCTGCTAGGAGGTACATGGTAGATCTTTTGAAAGGCAAATAGTTTACTTCTTAAACAACAGATTCATCCCTGTAATTCTCAATGAAAGATTGATGAAAGAGCGGGGTCGCTTTGCCCGCTTCTAAGCCAAGACTGAGCGCCATACATGATCTATCCAGATTCAACTGAGAAAGCGAGCGGGGTTTCTGAGCTTTTCCGCCACCACCAGCTAAGTCCTATCGGCCTACAACTAACAAAAGAGGATGGTTGACACTAACAATAAATTTACCTCTGTGACAGATATGTTGATCTTACCCGTCTTTGTAGTGAGGTTTTATCACGCAGAGGAACGTGGAGAAGGGGCAAAAGTATTCGACTGTGTATGGTTTCTGATCTGTAGCTAGTAGGTTCCGTTTCACCACTGCGTTGCTTTCGAGTGACGTTGCGCACTGCAAAAACGCCCCAACGCCACGCATAATAATCACACACAATCATCAATACAGTGATAGGCCTACATGAGGCGAGAAACTCATTTTTCTTGTCCCCTCTTTATGTGTTTAATAACGCTTCAGGTTTAACTGACGACATGATTCCATAAGTCCTATATGTTCAAACGCTATTTCCTATCAGTTTGGACAGGGGATTTGTATTTCCCCACAACTAATTTAGGATGCACAGAAATTGAAATTGTAAATTGCCCAGTCAGATGTTTCAGATTTATGTATTTGATAACATATAGCACCCGAACATGAAAATGGTTCACAATAAAAAATAAATTAATTTATCAACTTGGAGAGAATTGTTGCAGAACTGTAGCCTATATGCTGCATTTGGACGAAGTTGAGAATTACTTTGTATAACCTTGCAGCATGAGAAGGCCTACATCAGTTACCAATTTGCGTATGATAGTTTGATTTCGACTATTATCTTATGGACGTGAAAGAGAGGGGGGTATTGATAGTTTCGGATTGGTTTAGACGATGTCACTCCAACTGCGTAACCGTCTCACCGCCCAACTTCCGTGGACTGATACAATAGAATGATCGCTCGTTTTGTAAATCCGTGTAAAACTAGACCACATGGCTTGGTCATGCGGTTATACGCTGATTAAAAGATACACACTTTAAGTTAGACAGAAAAAACACTCCATGCACTTCACATTGGGTATTTATTTTTTGCGTGTGAGCTGTCAACGGAGAACTGAATACCAATATTAAATCCAACAGTCAGATTGCAATAACTCCGCACGCCGCCTATTCACCGCGGGGTGGCAAGTTTGTTTAAACCAAATGTTAGCTGAAGTTGTCTGACAAGCTAGCCCAGCACACCTAGCAAGCGAAGCGAGTTAGCAGGTCACGAGCGTAACATTGATTGCACGATAGCTATGAGGATTGTAGCTGAAGTTGTGTAGTTGCCTAGCTTGCTTGATACCTCTGGTTATCACATAGCTAGATAATATACACACCTATCGCTTAATAAGTATACTTGAGTACAATTTTTTGAGTATTTCCTCTTCTGCACCAGGTAAGTCGTGTTTCCAGAGCAGGAAACTCTAATGGCCACGAAGTTTCGTAAGCTACACAGCTACAGTACAGTACAGTAGCTCTAACTAGGTTCGCTGGTTATTTGTGTGGTTAGCTAGATAGGTTATAACTTCCTGGAAGTTTAAATATACAAAAAGTTTGTAGTGTCCTTTTAAAGAGATAGCAAACTAGCTAACAAAGTGCTTTATAGTTAAAATATAAACTTTAAGGTCTGTATTGTACTGTAACCCACTTCAGTATCATACTTTGACATAGTCTATCTAACTAAGCTAATGCTAGCATAGATGTGTAGCTAACGATAATTAACAGAACTTGCCAACTTGGCCGTGTGTTCTGTCGGATTGCAAGATTGCAAGCTTGTTCAGAAACGACATTACTGTTAGATAAACACATCGGACCAATTAGATTGATACTGTAGTGATGGCTAGAAACGCCGTCTCCTAAATTTCAAATAGTCTAGCTAGGTAGGTGCAGCAGCTTGATGGCTTCCTAATCCTGGCTGTTCGTGTCAATGTCACGGCCCAGACTATGCCATGAGAAGAAACATTTGTTTTCTCAAATCATTTTCAATTTCTCTGTGTTGTGTAATGAGGTAGCTTGCTCGTGTAAACTAGAAATTATAGTAAATTAAATGTTTATGTAATTATAAAATGTATTGATAATTCCAAGCTGCTTAACTATCAGCTAGGATGTGTAGTGGTCTAGCAAGTTATCCTACACGTGTATTTGGGAGAACTGTTCCTTTGAATAGTTCCAGTCCATCCATGGACTGATTTAAAACAGTAATAGATTTTGTATCTGTAAAAGGCAAGTGGCAAATTAACTTTACTTGCTTGAGCTTTGAGGAACGAGTTATTTCCTATTAGTACACTTACTTAATTACTTACTTAAAGATAACATCCAGTTCTAGTTCGAGAAATCGTGACAAGTTTGACATTGTTTTTCTCTTTTTAGAGCAAGGTGCCTTTATTCACTTGACCACACAGGTTCAACCTTTACCTCTCATCATGCCTTTTCCATTTGGGAAGTCTCAGAAGAGTCCGGCTGAGATTGTAAAGAGTTTGAAGGAGAATGTAGCCTACTTGGAAAAGCTGGATGCTACAGAAAGTAAAAAATGTGAAAAGGTCAGATATGATTTCATGTTGATCTTTGACACTAGACACATATTATTACAGATATTCCCATGGATGCAATTATATTAAAACATTAATCTTACAAGTGAGACAACACTTGCCAGAGGCATTATGCAGAAGTTGCATGTATGAAATGTGTGATATGTCCACTTCTGGGTTTTGGCTGTAAGTTCTGTTTTTAAATGTGTCTTCAGGTTGCAGAAGAAGTGTCTAAGAACCTATCCTCTCTAAAAGAAGTGCTGTGTGGCACAGGAGACAAGGAGCCCCAAACCGAGGCAGTTGCTCAGTTGGCACAAGAGCTCTACAACACCAACCTCCTCATTGCTCTCATTGCAAATCTACAGAGGATTGATTTTGAGGTGGGGACTCTCTCTTACTTACACTGTATGTGTTTTCTGTATGCAAAAAATTGAATTGATTCTTCAGTAAGTAGTTCATAGTAGATGGGGGGAATGTGGTTGTAATCGATACAGGAAAGGCAGTTGAAAGCTGATGTGCTGCTCTCACATTTTCGTTTTGTTAGACCGACACAAGTTGTTTTTTTACAGGGAAAAAAAGATGTGGTGCAGTTGTTTAGCAACATTGTGCGGCGTCAGATTGGCACTCGTACGCCCACTGTTGAGTACATCTCTTCACATCCACAGATCCTCTTCATGCTGCTGAAAGGGTGAGCATTAAGGCCCCTCGTCTGTCACACCTCACCTGCTAACAACAGTTGTTATACTGTAGATGTGATAAGCCCATATGCATATGAAATGCCTGTGGACTGTCAACTCCATATGTCCTGCCACTGCAGCTGATGAAGCACAGCACACCCACTCTTATATAGTACTGTTTGAGGGTTCTCCAAGATGGACATGGGTTTAACTCTGTTCAAGCATGTGTGTCCTAAATGAATACAATAGCCTACTTATTGTTGATTTGGATGCACCTGACAGGTACGAGAGTGCGGAGGTGGCCCTGAACTGTGGGATGATGCTGAGAGAGTGTCTGCGCCATGAGCCCCTGGCACGTACCGTGCTTTTCTCAGAGGACTTCTACTGCTTCTTCCGTTATGTGGAGCTGTCCACTTTTGACATTGCCTCAGACGCTTTTGCCTCATTCAAGGTAGGGTGCACATCTACAAAACATACAAAAGATTGTTCACACTTGTTCTGTCATACTCAATCCCACTGCACTATGAAATATCTTTTCAGTGAGATTCAAGTGGAATCGGTTATTGACTGCAATAACGTGTAGAATCCAACCAGATCAGAATTCCAGCTGTAGCTTTCATATTTTATCTTTCTTAGTTGGCACTTAGTGTAACACTGTACTCAGGTCTCCTTCATTACCTACAGAGTAGGACAAAGGATAGCTGAGGCCTGTTTCAGAAGGGTAGCTGAGGCCTGTTTCAGAAGGGAAAATTAAGTGAAAATGAACAGTTAATATCTGATCTAACATGATTAGCTGTTACCTTTGGTGTCTACATGATCTAATGTGTGTGTTTTTTCCCAAGAAAGGTAAATGCTTGAATCTAATTCAGCCTAATTCAGTTTGATCTTTTTGTTTGAAGGATCTACTCACAAGGCACAAGATCATGTGTGCAGATTTCTTGGAGACTAATTACGACAGGGTGAGGATAGATTTTGTAGTACAACATGGATTTTCACAATATTACATCATGCATCAGTATGTCTTGTATTTTATTTGAACATTTGTCTTTTTTTAGGTTTTTACAGAATATGAGAAGCTCCTCCATTCCGAAAACTACGTCACTAAGCGCCAGTCCTTAAAGGTACATCTGACAAGCTTTTGACCTTTTAGGAAAATGTAGTTATTGATCAAAAACACTTTCCCCTGTTCAGTACATCCTAAATCACAAACTTTAATAGCCGTCATGTTCTGAATATTGCAAATAATTATATTTTAGCTCCTGGGAGAACTTCTTTTGGACAGACACAACTTCACTGTCATGACCAAGTACATCAGTCGGGCCGAGAATTTGAAGCTGATGATGAACATGCTGAGAGATAACAGCCGCAATATTCAGTTTGAGGCTTTCCATGTCTTTAAGGTGTGTGTCATGAATTATTAGACTTTCCAATACTCCTAATGCCCGTAGTCCTTTTCTGTTACCCCAATATTTACATACATGTATGGATATATACTGACATACACCTCCATGCCTTGATCTTTTCAATCCCAGGTGTTTGTGGCTAACCCTAACAAGACTCAGCCTGTGTTAGACATCCTGCTGAAGAACCAGGCCAAGCTGGTAGACTTCCTAAGCCACTTCCAGACTGACCGGGCCGAAGATGAGCAGTTCTGCGATGAAAAGAACTACCTGATCAAGCAAATCCGTGACCTGAAGAGGCCCGCGGCCCCTGAGGAGGCGTAGGCGAGCAGGAGGGATGTCCGCACACAGGTGGTGGTGGGATAAGTAGTAGTGGTGTCAGTTGGGGCCTTAGAGCACTCGGAGACAGAGAGAGAGACATGCTCCTGTAGAATCCAATATTCTTCCTTCTTAACTTCAAACATAGGAAAAGATATTGTACAAACTCCTTCCTAAACTTTGTTTCAGTTTTCATTGTGTGAACATGGATGTGATTTCAAGGCACAAACTACGCGTGGGCCAAGAACTGTTATTTGATCCATAGTGCTACTTCATTAAGTAGATGTGAAATGCACATAGGCAGTAAATTATGTTGGACCTTATGCAGCCATTAGCCTTTTTAGCAAATGTGAGCAATTTCGGGAGATTCTGAATAGGTGTCTTGATCTTATGAAGAGACAGATGCCTCTACCCAAAGCTGACAGGAACTTTTAGACTTGCAAGGTTTTACATACATTTACAGTTGATCTTTTAGGAATTAGAATGATTTTGCTTGGGTTATTATTCTATGGTTAACATTTGAATTGTAAAGTCTCATTTTTTCCTCATCACTGAACTAATTCCATTATATGGTTTTTTTGCTTTATTTGAAGACCTACCTATTTTTTCCATGGATGGATGATTTCATGAAAATTGACAATACTAGTATTACTCTTGGGACAGTCAGTCAAAGTAATTAATTGTCTTCATGCTGGATAAGACCTTAACTATCTAATACTCTGTCCCTAGCGGCATGTGCGCCAGTGTTGAAGGATCAGGGAAGGGAACCAGCTGTGGTTACTCTCCTAAACAGGATGTGATAAGACCAAACTAAAACCAAGAGAGAATCGATTAATTGTGTAAGTCTTTAGCTGGGGTAGGGACATATGGTCCATGAGACAAAAATAGAAATGTGTCAGACAGCACTGCAGGGTGACCAGATGATCAATTCTGTGAAAATGCGGTCAGCCAAGATATTCTGATTGGTCACTGATGGAGCACTCTATTTTACTCTGGACATTCGTGCCATGCGCATTTGCTGGTTGGAACTGGTGTGTCCTTTTTATGAAACGATTGCTTGCTGAAACTTGCAATTGCTTTGCGGACAACTGATAGGACGTACAGTAGCTTTGAATAATATTAGC
The DNA here is from genome assembly GCF_021917145.1 of Hypomesus transpacificus. Classification (NCBI taxonomy): domain Eukaryota; kingdom Metazoa; phylum Chordata; class Actinopteri; order Osmeriformes; family Osmeridae; genus Hypomesus; species Hypomesus transpacificus. The sequence continues at coordinate 9,869,072 of NC_061060.1, forward strand.
CTACTAATGCATAGTATCTATGGGACAAAAGTAGTACAACACAAATGTTACACTGTTTTATGTAGGGATCATTTTCCAGAGCAGCAGGATCTGCCCGAGTTTAGATGCTCCTAAGATGCAAGTCTACGTAGGTTCATCACAAGCTGCATCAATGCTGTATTCCAAACCCCTGTTGTGTTCTCTGTTAATGTTTCCAACATAACTCTGTTGAGGCAACCTTGGATCCAACCTGATTGGATGGTTTAAAGCATTGTGCTCTCCCCATAGGTGTTACCTATACCATCATGACAGGTTAGTGGTTCTCACAGGAACGAAATATGATTTATTTTTATTTTTAAGTAGTTAAACATTGCTTCTTGCTGTCACAACTTCACTGGTAGTCCAAATACGGAGGCTTTATGTTCAAAATGACCTGCACTGTCAAAGTTTGAATACGCCAAATAGATATGGTGTTTATTGAATCTATTGCCCCCATTGGCCACATTTTCAAAATAGGGGTTACTTCTTATAGAGTTGGCATACATCAGTAAACTACTTAATGGGATTCTCATGACGTAACAGCACATTGCCTTACCTGATGTCACTTAAATTGCAGAATAACAGATTACAAAATAGTACGTTGTCTGTTTGCACAATTTTCTAGTATATACCTCATGGGGTTTGAGTTTGTAAGTGCTGTGTTATCCTATATTTCCTTGACAAGGCAATTTCTTTGAAATTTTGAATAAAAAGCAGTGGTTTGTTTTATGCATGCTAATTAAATCAATGTTTTTATTCTAATTTAAACAGGGAGTGGGACTTGGTTTTCTCTTGTAAAAACCAGACTTTTAAGTAAATGTATTTGAAGGGTACCTCCAATGTCAATTCATAATGAATTACAGTATGAACCCTTCAAAATATATATGAATGTTGCCTTACTTAAGCATTTTTATTTGATTGTGAAGACCATGTATGTGGAAGTCCAGACCTCCTATTGATTTTGTCAAACCAAAGTTAATACACAAAAAGAAAAGTATGCATTACTAGTCCCAAACATGTAGCACTGAATTTACAGCAGCACCAGATGCAATTAGCATAGTAGTTGGCATTAATATACATTGTTGTTATTTAGCAATTAAATATTATTTCACAAATACAAAAGTAAACTTTATGAGTTCAGAAAATCCATAAATATCTTAAATCATGTAAGCTACAACAAACCAAATTATAATGATCCTAAATAGAAGTGTGGTTTCCTTGAAGGTTCTTTGAATGTTTTGGGAAAAATCCATGTAACCTGTTGTCGTACATGTAAAACAATAGAACAGAAAGATGCTACCAAGGAAACTGGTGGCCCCCATAAGTCCTTTAAAAAATATATAGCCTATATAGTCATGACCCTACCTCTTGGTTATTTGATAAGTCATTGGCTAGATCAAACCTAGCTTAATGGTTTTTGATTAGATACTTCCATTTGAACTGTAAACATTTTTTGTGCTTTACTTTTTTCACTCTATTGCCTTCTTTTTCCCCCATAGCCTTTTGTGTTTCAGATATTTTCCTTATTTACTGTGGGAGAGGATTTAAAGTGTACATAGCTTTATTTTAAAAGGTGAATGTTTGAAAGCATATGAAATTAAAGTTTTAAAACACCACATTGTTCACTTGTATATCTTATTCTTTGCACACACAAAACAACATATAATAATAATTGCCCATGTGTTAAAGGTACCCCTATGGTCACTGCTAACTATGTGTGATCTTGTCCCGTGGTGATCCCTTGTGCCCTGTCATGTGATCGGTTGTTAAAGTGCCTTCGCAGAAGATCCAAAGCGGTACAACTGCGTGTATGGCTGTCCCTCTCTTTCTGCAGCTGTGACTTGGTCTCCTCCAGCTCTCGCTGCAACTTCTGCAGAGCCACATCACGCTCCAACTTCATGGCCTTTTTTTGTCTGTCCATCTCAGTCCCCAGATGATTCCTAAGCTTTTCAATATCCCAAGTCAAGTTGGAGTTCTCTCTCCTCACATCGTGTACCTCTTTTGAAACTGTCCTCAGTCTCTCCTCCACTCTTGTCTTCTCCTCCATGATGTGTTTGACCTGTTCTGCTTCCATGTGAAGCTTGACAGTCATCCTTGGCCTGCAGAGCTTTTATGTTTATAGCCCGCAGTGTTGCATCATGCTTGGCCTTTACCAGACTCTGCTCGTTCGCTTCAAGGAGAGCCTGCATCTGCCTTCTCGTGTCCTCCTGCCCTCGCAACTCTACCAGGGCGTCCCTGAGCTGAGATCTTAGCCTGCCCCGGTCCTCTTCCATCGAACGCTGAACTTTCCTGAAGGTGTCAATATCCCGATTAGTCCAAATGCAACTGCTGCTCTCTCCTTCTTTCGACCCTCCTGTGACCTCTTCCTTTTGATTAGGAGCTGGATCAGTCATACACATGCTTCTCTCTCTCTTCAGAGTCATCTGTGGAAATCATTTTTACCAACTCCTCCTTTTTCGTTTTTTCTCTCCTGAACATGTAGTGAAGCCTTGTAGATGTACTGCCTCCCAGAGCCCTCCTGGTAGTACTGAGTGGCTGGGCTGCAGGGTGCCCTGACCCCAGATTTGTCACTCTGACCAGTGGACTGTTTGTTTTCCACTAGGCTCTGAAAGGAGAAGTGAGGGGGGAACAGTGTCTCCACCCAGTGACTCTCCTCTGATTCACCTTCATCGAGAGACATGTTTCTCTTCCGTCTCTCAACCATACCATCTAGATTGAAATGTAAAATGTTTGGACTGGTTGTTGTTTTGTTCTGTTACTGAAGTTATTACAAACATATGGAGAAACACCAGATTTCGTATGCTAAACATGAAGATTGCATCGTGGAAAAACACTGAACACTGTTAAGATCGATATGCATTAGTGCAAACATACCTTCGAAAACAACGGAGGGACAATGAACCCTGATTCATTTACGGTTAGCCAGCTGGTAGCTTCAGTTGCTATCGTTGTTACTAGGAAGCCAAATGTATTGTAGGCTCATGTTTCCCGAAGTAACGGCAACGCGGGAGGTTGGCCACTTTCTTCCTCCCTCGTCAGTTTAGATTCGCAGTGCCTGAAAGCCACACATTCATAGCGAGTTTGGATTCTACTCGATAAATTACGCAGTAAAATAAAGGTGTCGTTCCTGTGTTTGATGCAAAACGTTGTAAAAGTTTGTCAACTATAGAGACTGGGAGGGGACAGTTAAATCCAAAAGTGTTTTATTGAAGTATACTTATCTAGACCTAGGCTAGATCTTATTGAATTAAGTAATGATAATAGGCCTATGTCTACCATCAAGTAGTTTTTTTTTAAGTTCTGTTAGGACAAATTAAACAATAGGTAGCTATGTGGAAAAAACGAAAATATGCAACAAAATCTAATCACAATAACTAACCTCAAAAACATAGGCTACTGATGTCCGTGAAATAGGAATCGAACAGAGGCCTCCAGTAAGTAAGCTATTATACAACCAACTGTATAATTATGGTATAGTAAGTAGGCTATACTTTATTTAAAGGTTGGCATTTTCGCACAAATTGGAAGTTTCGATGTTGCGTAGCCTAATATTCCAGAACTGCTCACGTGCCTGACATTGCTTCACATTCTGTCAATGTAAAATATGTCTGCAAAAATGGGTCAAAGTTCACCCAGGCCAGGGAAACGGATGGTAGTCTGGTGTCGCTGGTGAGACTATTTAACAAGTAATGTTGAGCTTCCAACTGTCCTCTCGAAGCAAAACTTTGCACGAACAACACACTGGAATATTCACTGAGGGAGGTGTGTTGGAGAGGCCGCTGATAATTATTTAGACTGGTTTGGTGGAGATGTGGGGGTAGGGTTTGCAAAGGTTACAGGTCACAAGCCTTCTGGGTCTCTTGGCCACAGGATTTAATAGAGGGCAGAGCGGATGGACAATGGAACAATAGGCTACATTATTTTATAGGCTAGGTTTGAGGTAGGCCTAACGCTAGCCTACAGATACATTTTAGAGATCGTTAAAGAAGAATCCAAAGAAACTTCTGTTTATATACAGTTAAGGGAAGACAGCCTATACTAGCCTACAAGATATTGCGTCGTCTCCACACTACCCCACCCCCACGCAGAGGGGGAAAACAACAAAAAAGATGCTCATACAATTTCATGCATGAAAAAGCTTTTTGTTGTGACTTTAGAAAAGCGAGAAAGGCTGAACATACAACATCTGCGTGCTAAGGTAGGCTACGTTACACTTTTGAGACCACACACTGAAGTTGTGCATAGTTTGTTGTCCCTGTGTCCCCCATCACTGTTCGAAGGCTGCTAAATGAGGTAGGTTGTCTTATCTTTTAGAGCCTATACTTTCAACTGAAATATTCCTTTGTTTGAAGGACATTTTTTGCACAATTTAAAGCTTGAACATTGTAGACTATTTTAAGCGGATCAAGTTGGCTATTAGGCTAGGCAATTTATGGTTTATTAAGGCAGCATTGATGTATTCTATTATTTCCATAAACGTTGTAGGCTATACTAGTTAACATGTTTAGGAATAGGCTACTCCAGCAAACCACTTTTAATAATCTGTTAACTATTTTCAAAGGATTCTTTTTTAAGTCATTCAAAATGAGACATGAAGGCCACATGTTTAATAGCCTATAGATAAATGGGCATTTATCATCTAAAGCATAACCAAAGATTCAATTTAGCGCTTAACCTATACAGAAAAATAAGTTGAGGTCTAACCTTCAATTGAACTCCAATTAAGGAATAAAGGTATTTGACATTAATTGCGCAATTATGGGTAGCCTAATAGCGGATGCAGTTCCCATGCCTTTATTCGAAGTCCTTTTTATGTTGTAGAATGGAAAGAGCCTCATCACATGACGGTAGATTCGCGCTTCTTTCGTAAAACTCTGCTGCCAGTTAAGTTTCAAAACAACATAAAGGTAACAGCAAAATATGTATCTTTAACTACTTCATAACTTGCATGTCTTAACCGGGATGCTTTTTGGGTTGCAAGTTGATTTATAATAACTATTGAGAAAATAAGTGAATAACCACTGTTGGACATTAGTCTATGGTCACGCTTTGTTTGGCCACATAGCTTAGCTCAGTGGAAAATATTTCATAGCAAACTCATTAAATTAATAGAAAGTTGTATATACCCATTAGAACTATCTTTATACCAATCATTTAAAACCCACTTTTGGTTCCATGCGCAATTTCCGTGGTTACAAAACTACAGCGGATAGCCAACATTTTACAGCCATTGTTTGTAGCCAACCAAAGTGTTCGTGGCGACCATAAATCCCTAAATATCCGATAGGCCTAGGCAATACACCTATTATGTTATATTATTTTATATTGTTCACCTATGATTTAAGTAAATTCAAGTTTATATAGTTGAGCTCCTTAGCTTGACATTTATTTTGTATGTTTTCAAAATGTAATGTTTTCTTTCTTATCTGTTTTCTAGGTAATACTTATACTCTGGTTCTTCCATGGATGGTAAACCCAAATCTCTCCACCTATAATTTTCCAGCTAAGGTGCATCTAGTGTAGTTAGTGAAGTAGACTACAATCTACTGCCCTAGTTGCTCCTTCTGGCTGGAGAACTTGTACTATCTGGACATTTGGTGACGTAAAGACATGCATCTCTACATTTGGTCAAATGTACAAATTATTCTTTGATTGTATCATGTTGTAAAATCGTATTTCCCTTTAATATTTCTTAGTTCTTGGATAACAATATATTTAATGTGTTGTCTTTTGAAAAATAATCTCTGTGTTGGCAGTTCTAAAGTGCTCACAGTGCAGGTAGTACCCATTCATCACCTACATTGTGTGCACTTCTAGTATTTCCAGTCACTCTCTCTTGTGAGTCTATTTGAACTGTGTTGAAAGACAAGTCCGTTACACTTCATGGGGTTCACAGGGAGTTTTGCAGGGTTGCTGTCAGCCTCTCCAAATATGTGTTGTGCAAATCCATGCAAAACTCTCTGTGGCTCAGAGTCATCTGACTTAGATGTGATAAAGGGAATATGAATCACAATACTTCTTATTATGTTTTTGGTGAAAACTGTGCAGACACAATAAAGTGAACCATTTAGGAAAAGAGACATTCCTAGTGTCAGTAATTGTTAGGTAGTTTTGTGTGTATTAGTGGACAAGTTAGCACAATGACAATTTTTGTCTTGCTGTTTTCGGGTGGATGACATTGCAATTTTAATGATTGCCGAAATAAATAAAGAAATTGCACGGTATCCATCTGTAATCCGCCAGATCTGCCCTTCCAAAGGACAGTATGAAAACTTGATTGATTGTGTTGAACCCACTTTCAGGATCAAAATGTTCTACTTTAGTTGCAGGATCAAAAAAAGATAGAAAAAGCAAAATTGTATCTTAGGATACTCAAAATATATTTAGCCTAATGATTCAAAAAGCATGATCATAAAATCCTTAACTCGCTTTCCTACAGAGGTATGTTGTATATTTCTTGAGTACGTAGGGCTTGAACTGTCAGTCTCACTTAACTGGAACCCTGTCTTGATCTGTGAAATTATTATTAAATATTAAGTATTATTGATTGTCAAACAACTTTACATTTATTAAAACATGTTGTTAGTCTTGAGTGCTTCTACAACTCAATTGGAGTTTGGATTTGAAAAGGAAAATATGTGCAAAAATACATTACTACATTAAAAAAAAAATTGATTTCACGTGAGATTTGGCTCCTTTTAATAACGGTTTAAATCATGCATCAAAAAGGTTTGTTGTATTACATTTAAGTTAGTTTCAAAGCAATACTCAACTCTCCTGTCAATACAACTATTTCAATGAAAGGAGATTTTTGTGTGGTCTTTCCTCAAGCAAATATGAAGACAGTGACTGCAGGTGACTGTTACAATAACTGAACCCTAGATGGCAGAATATGCACTTCTTAAGGGCTTAACCCAAAGAACACAATGTATAACACTATACCTTACAATCAGGGTTAGTAGTAAAGGACTTAGGATCCTAAAGGCATAATTGCTGTTATTCAACAACATATTTTTAAATTGATTTACGAACACTGGTAAATGGATGGGAGCAGGAAGGAGGCAAGATCAACAGGATGGGATTGTCAGGGGGCAGCAAGCTTTCCCCATCAGCTGTTGAGCAGCTCAACAGAGAGTTAAGGCACATAACAGACTGACTGATAACAGTTAAACAAGTAATACAAATTGTGATGGCAGATGTGGAAAGGTTCTCCCTGTGCTATGTTACTCTATTAGCCTATGGCTGTAACGTGTACACAGTTGTGTATGGTTCACTTGGGGTTTTAACATTTAATGAATGAACATGTACCATGCCTGCGCTTGTGTTCGCGTTCACGCATGCAAATGAAAAGGCATAAATCAGTGGGTTTAGTCTGTTGTGGCGCGCGCACTAGTAAGCGATAACGCGCAATTCACAGCCCATGCGTCTTTCGGACGATGTCGGCACTCACAGACTAGTGAGGAAGCTTTTTAAGTTTATTTGAATGATATCCTACTTTGTTACTTGAGTAAGGAAAAATATTAAGATTTGTCCGTCAGTTTTTTACAGAACTTTAATACAGAACTTTAATACGACTGGTCTGGTACTCTAAACCGTCTTACAGCACTTGCGGAGAAGGACAGCGTTTCGTCTCCACCTTGCCCTGACCGTGAGAAGAGAGATGCTTACCACTATGAAGCTTGGAGCTGCCGCGCTACTTACCTGTGCTTCCGCTGGGGAGAAAAATCTGTAACTTGACATTCATAGGTTGCACGCACTGTTCCATTTTTTTAATCATTCTGGTTTGATTAAGTTTTGGCGCTGTGCCATGGTTGGCGTTTCGCTATCTGGCGCGCTCTTCGCTTGCTTCCTGTATCTCCTTTTCCCCGTGCCCGGAGGACAGGTAGCTGTGCCAAGCTGCCATGAAGTTCGCGCATCCTTTCAGTCTCTTCATCCAGGGTCGAAATGGGCACCAGAAACCCCAGTCTCAGGTAACTACTTTCCACCTTTGTGAAACCCACTACACTCGCTCGTGGGATTATTTCGTAGGCGTAAATTGGATAAACTGGCCTTTATGTGAGTACAGTCGGCTAAACAACTTGCAAGACTGATACAATTCCTGTTATAGTTGGACAGAGGGCCGGTGCATATTGACAGAACATGTCTAAATTCCTATACGTATCATCATTTAAAATCTTGGTTTGTTTGCGCAACTCCGGTTGTTCAGGTAGGTGTTATTCTACCTGCTTACTTTACTATGACTTACACACATACATAGATGCATTATCGAGTCAACACGTTGAAGAATCATAATGTATCTAGCCTTGAGCTATTCAATGACCTAGAAAAGAACAAGAAAAATTCAAGTGCAGCCCACACACAGTTTGGCATAAACTCGAATGACTCAAACTTTGTAGAATAATGGCAATGGCAGGATTGTAATTGTAGAGTTGTAATTGAGGCCTGTATTTAACAGGCCTGACCTATAAACTCTTATTAGTTTTAATTAAATGGCCACATGCACCTGTGAAGGAGTGGTTAAAAACAAACTGTGTTCTTAAACAGACCTTTAGGCTTTCCTCAGTCCTGTTCTCCCATGACTGTCAGAGCTTCTAGCATAGTGCTATTTCATCACAAAATGGGAGAAATATCCCAGAGTTTGTTTGGCCGTCAGAACATAGCATCTCCAGCAGAAGCTCCCTAATAATCCTCAGAGAGGATTTCATGGTGTGTTTCCCCCCTCCAAGGCACAAAGCCTCCTAAACAATAGCAGGGAGAGTTGACTCTTCCAGCTTTAGTGACCACATCCTGCCCACACACTCTTCCTTGCTGCCCTCTGGCTCTACCACTTTTCAACTTGCTCGCCCAGCCTCATACCATGTTTCTCCACTATTTATTTCCAACTTTGCTTTGTTCTGTACAAAATGTGTGATTCATGATGATGTTGATTTACAAAAAAATAAAACATTAAGCAAAGTGGTTCAGACTTTCAATCAACCCAATGAATCTCTTAAACCAACCTTTCATTCAACAAAAATATTTCCATATTGAAAGAACAGTGTTTATTTGGTCACCTTGAGAAATGGTGGTGACTAATAATGGGTGAAAAGATGATGTTTAGCCGTGATTAGAATGTGACCAGGGGGTGCGACCTTTCTTTTGCAATATTGCTTAATGATTGAAATAAAAAAATAAATAAGTTGATTTCAAAAGATTGATTGGAACTGGAAGTCGAATGTTAAATGTCTGGAAAATAACTAAAAGGAAAATATATGCAGTGCTACTGTCTCAACCTTAAGGTTTGATCTCTTATATAGTTTACAGATTAAAACAAGACCAAAAACATGTTTAGAACAAGAAAATGCACACAGGAGAACACAAGTGATTCGTGGCTGGAGGCAGGGAGGAGATAATCTGAAAAGTCCCATGGTGCTGTAGAGCAAACTTCAGGTCGGACTGTGTAATTGGGGCTCCGGCAGAAACTGTTGCCTGAGTTCCCATTCAGTATGTAAATTAATACTGATCTCATGTGGCTGAATCACAGCCTGCTGCAAATGTTAAGTGGTTGTTTTAGTGTCATGTCAGAAAAGAGAAGTGCTCCAGGTTAATTGTTCTCTCTCCATCTTGTGAGGAAGAGGTTCACACATTCCCCTCAGTAAGAGAGCAGCGTTGCAGCAAACAATGTTAAATGAACTGTAAGTGTGTAAAGTGTAGATCCAAAATGTGTGTTCTCTACCTGAATGCATTCTTCTTGCTGTTTTGCAAAGTGCAAAATCTGGAAGAATAACTTGGCAAGGTGCAGCAATAAAAAATTGTACTCTGCCAAATGACTTTCTTGAACTTCTAATATTGATTGCACACCTTATTGGTTATGGTCAGTGTTTGTGTTTGTTAACTCTGTGTTTGTTAACTCTGTATTCACAAATCATTTGGAAACTGCAAGATTCTAAGGTCAAACCTTATTGAAATTGATTGAGTTCTAAAACCCTTCTTACTCCCCTTACAATAGGTGTAATATCACAAGTACCTAAGAACATGACTTGAGTGACATGAGTGGGACACCATCTCGGTTTTGCAAGTTTACATGGAACAAAGAGGCAGCCAAATAGGAAGGAGAGAGAAAGAGAGAGAGATGCGTCTCCCAGGGGTCTACAGAGGCACACTATCTGTTGGGAGTAGGTGGCTTATTCAGAGATGGCTGCAGGAAGGCAGAAGACTGCATTTTAATAGGATTCTAATAGGGCTACATGTGGTGCCAGGGGGAGGAACACCAAACAGCCAGCAGAAATGTCTGCTTCTCCACCAGCATTTTGTTGGCACTGCAGATCCCTAACTGTTCTGAGCATCAGAGCTAAAGATGAAAATATTTCTGAGGGAGAACAGCTCTTGTCTCCAGTATGGGTGTAGCCGCTTGCCTGAAAGCCCCCCAAAAAGCTGGTTGTCAACTCTTAATAGTAACATGTCAGGGTCTCTTGTCACAAGAGGCACCTCTCCAACATCCTCGACTCACCCGAGGATGTACAAGAGATGAAGTGGAGACAAAGTCCACTTACTGATAGAGAGGGAGGGCTTGCACATGGCTGAACACCTTTCAGGGGCCGTTCCTGTCCTCTAACTGATTATAACAGACCTGGTTCTTGAGGTGACAGTCACTCCTAACTGATTGGAGGAGTGTGCATATCTTACAGCGGGTTGGTTGGCTTTCTTCTTGCTGATGCAGTTGCTGGCTGGAGATGTGGCGCCACATTAGATCTTATTTGTCAGATAACAACAATAGCCTTGCCAGATGCTGACCCCTCAGCAATTAGTGACGGGGTCAGGTCAGCATGGCGACATAATGTCATGGGTTCCCAGAGATAGAAGAACACTGGCCAGGAATGATGTCGCTAGATAAAGAGTTTTCAATGCAAACGAACCAGGAGACAAAACAACAATGGTCAACATTCCTCCCTTTCAGACGACACATGGCACAACTAATAGACTGAATTACTCTGACGCAACGCCATGGTCTCTTCAGTCTAATTATACAAACTGTTGCTTTTAAACTGTTTCGGCAATGATTTGAATGTATCAAATCTCATGTGGCTGATGTCTAAAAACTCTAATGAGGTGGTATTGTATAGTTTTGTAAGCTTTGAAGAAGTCAGAGGACTGCTTCGTTTACATTCAAATACTGTTTGTTTCATTTTCCATTCAGCCAATAGGTCTGTTAGATCATTAGATCATGTGTACCAAGAGATTTAAGTAGGTCAACTTGATGTATTACGAGAAGAATAACTTTAACAATATTTACTACTTGAGCATAATCCCCAGTTACCAAATAGGATTTTCTCAGATAAATATCAAATGATTTTGGTTTCATTTATGCATTATTGTCTCTGCAAAGTGTCAGTGGCTTCCTTTGGCCCGGAGAGAGCTTCACTGACTCCCCGAGGCTCAAACCAACACTGGTTGTTGATTTATAATTCATACTCTTAATGAAGATCCTTTAACATATTCTATATCTTACCACAAGTTGTTTCTTCTCCCCCTCAGACACCATCATTAAACTTGCATACTGATAGCTTTCTAATTGGCGCTGAGAAGCATAGAGAGATACAAGTTTGTTTGCTCCCTCCCTGTCCCCCGGCTTGGAGTCTCAGAGCTTGTTAAAGATGAAGGGGGGGGACTGTGCTGACTGTGTACACAGCCCTGACCGAGGCCCTGCTGGAGCTGTCATGTTCAGCTCCACTCTGGGCCACACAGACTAGGGCCTCGGGACTGAGGACTGTGGACAGGGGGAGAAGGCTGGAGTGTACATTTAACTTCACTGGGGGCGTGAAGAGAGACCAGAACAGAAGTTTATTATTTATCTGAATGATAGATAATGATAATACAGAATGATAATAATTCATAGTTTTGCATTTAAAGACAAACCTTACAAATCACTAGTATTAATATAGTTTAGTGTAATCAAGTAACCTGATCAACCACGTCAGAGTATTGATTGAGGGTAGTAGCCTAATATAACCTGAACTACACTTGATCTTGAAGGAGGAAAGGAGCATCCAAAACAGTGCTTTTCTACAGTTCATGATCTATTACACAGTCAGATGTACATCCCGTTTCCAATTTCCACCGTTGAGCCCACAGGACACCTGGAGGGACTGTCTAGCCGACGATTAACCATTGGATGATCTGACAAGCCTGCAGCTCAATGCAGGTGGAAGCAAACTAGTGCAGAGAGCAGAAGTGTGTGAGATGCCTGTGAGAGAGAGAGAATGAAGGGATGGAGGAGGAGGAGGAGGAGCACTGCGAGCAGAGCACAGGAGAAGAGGCGGACGGATGTTATTCCCAAGCGGCCTACCTGTCAGTGAGAGGGCTTTATTTAGAAACTGTACATTTTGTTGTTGTTTTCGTAACTCTGTGGGGAATCATTTCCACCCTGAGTACTTTACTTAATCCTCACCACTCTGAACTGGTGTAATGAAATACATTCATCATCTGGCAAAACGGTAGACGTGCAGATGAAACTGTCTGCTTTGCGGAAGATAATTGCTAAATCCTTTTGTCTCCACCTCTCCTTTGCGTGCGCTTAACACATTGGGTGGTATTGACAGCTTAATCATTTTGCCCCTGCAGTCTGAAATTAACTTGATCTTATCTGCCAGCAGTGCTTTGTAGGTATTGATTTAAGATATTAAGTGTGTCAGGATGCATAGAGAAGGTAGTGTGTGATTGATATATTGGTACTTCACTCTAGTTAAGTCTTGTGTGTCTGTGACTATGGCCATCTTGAGGATGCAGTGTGTGCATGTTTATGTCCAGTGTTCAATTCATGTCTTACTTTGTTTGTCTGCTTCACAGGTGGTTCTACCTTTCCAATTTATTGATGTGTTTCGTCTTTGTTGCTGCCTGAACGTTAGAGGCCTTCTGTACATTTAGATGATGATGATGTGTTCACATTGCAAGGGAAAATGATTGCTGACAAAATGTTCTGATGGAGCTGTTTACTTCTTCACCTGAATGAGAATGGAACCATCCACCACCGAAACCTCCGCTGCTGTTTGTGCGTTCCCTCAAGGCATAGTGGATTTCACCCGACTGATCTATCTTAAGTGCAGCATCTATCTGTTCCACAATCCCTTCCTCTTGTCTCCAGACAGACACAGATCTGTATGCCGTACCACCATCCACGCTCAAACCTCACTCTATTCCTCTCTTCTCTACATTCATCACACTCCTCCTCCTATCCCTTCTGCTCCTCCCCAGCCTCCTCCTCTCTTGTTATCTGGAGTGGGAGCACAGGGCCTCTCCTGATGTTTGTTTACCTTGCTATCCATCAACCCAGTGTCATCCACTGTTAGCCTCTCAGTGGGCTGGATCATCTCGACTAGTCATCTCTCCTAGGCTGATTAATATTCAGATTTTTCGGTGGATTGTTTTTACATGACATGTAGCAGCACCTCAGAGACATGTCTCTGTTGAATTCCCATTTGTATTTTAACCTCGGATGGTTGTGTGCCCCGTTTACGTCTGTCTTTGTACTGCTTTCGGTGGACGGATATGGGAATCAACTGGAAATACTGATGTCATGTTGAGGAAAAAATCTTCCAAAGCACCTACTTTTATTGTCATAAATATTTGACTGAAACTAAATCTGAAATGTTTATCGTTAGGTTTATCGTATGTTTTTGTTTTTTACATACCTGGCCTCAGTATATATTTATGTAACGCTTAAAAGATATAAAACCTATTTGTGATTTATTAATGAACATTACTTTCTACATGGAATGAATGTTCTCTGTAGCATATTCAAAATATTTGTATTTTTTATTCCATTGATTAACTTTACCTAGTGCCGGAAATACTTTTGACAGTATCCTTTACCTTGGCCTGAAAATTGATATTTTCTTTTCAGTAACTTTAATATAAAAATGTTGTCTTCTGGTCAGTGCTTTTTTGATCTAAGCAGACCTATACAAGGCAAATCACAACATTCGTCTAAATTTAATTTATCTTTTGAATACCTTGCATTTTCACTTTTCAAAATAGTTTGCAGGAATCCAATTACTGTATGTTATTTCTGTAAAGGCAACCTTCAAAGCCAGTGATCAGGTTGAAAGCAGAGGCTGGTGTAAAGGTGACTTCAGTGATGTTTTTGTCCGTTTCAAACCAATAATTGCACGACCCCGTGACAGTTATTGTCGTTTTCCAGATGCCTGTCTGTTCTTATCCTCACTGAAGGTAATAAACAGCTTTTCAACATGGGTGACAAACAGCTCTCATTCCTTAGATTTCTTGACCACTGAAAGAGTGCTCTGTGTCAGTTCAAGTGATCAAGCTTTTCTACCATGAAAGGGAAAAACATAATAACGTGGTTCATTGTGTATTTATGTTTGACATTTCCATTATGTTTGAACAATTTCCTCTCAGTTAATAGATCTGAGACCTCACTCAATGACTATGTAATAACTCTTCCAAGTCAAGAAGTTGTCTAAGCAAAAACTAGCTACTTATTTACGTGGTTTACAGACTGATTTCTGAATTTATTATCTAGAGGGCAGGATACTGTAATTATACACAAGAGAAAGTGATTACCCTCTTATACTCCCTAAAATGGTATCTTGATTAAATTATCCCTTTAATCGACTGGCCTGCTTCTGACTGACCGTGTCTCTCTCCCCCTGGTGGCCAGGTGCGGACCTGCAGGTGTGCCAGTCCCGAGGCCCAAGCTGCTGCTCCAAGAGGATGGAAGAGCGCTACCAGGTGGCTGCTCGTCAGAACATGGAGGCAGGCCTGCAGGCTGCCAGCGCCCAGCTCAAGCTCCTCATCATCCACAACGCAGCTCTCTTCCAGGGTGAGCCACATCTCCACTGTCTGCATCTGGAACAAACTGATTTGATTCCATTTGCAGCATTAAATTATTCTGTAGGTTTGCTACCGTACCATCAGTGTTGCAGATGAGTACACATAAGTCAGCTTTACATATGTATACAGCTATAAGGCATTCATAAATGTGTGGCTCGTTAGGGTGCTTTGCTGCATACAAAGTGTTTCATTTTGCTGACTGCACATAGGTAGATTGTTCCTACAGTTTTACATGCTAAGCACTTTGTTCAGACTAATCTTACCAATCTAGACCCACTGTGCTAACCAGCTGAATGCAGCTGTTCTGCGGTTGGAGAGTTCTGATGTACAGAGAGATGATCCGACCCATAGGACCGATTGCTGCAGTTGTTCCATGCTCAGGTCGCAAAACATGCATCATTCTCATATGCCAATTAATACTTGATGTTTCATCAGGGATGAGAGGGTTTGTCTGACTCGGTTGCTACACACGGACGTGATTGAAGACAGACACTGTGGTTTGGCTTCAGTTTCCTAGAAGGGGCTCGATGCTAATTGCTTTAGCATAGGACATGTAAGAACTCCCTAAACAACTCGCAGACTGAGATCCCTTTAAAATCCTGGTCTTGTCTTTCTTTTTTCTCTCTTCTCTTCTCTCTCTCTCTTTCTCTCTCCACCTTTTTTTTTTTATCTCCCTCCGTCTTTGTCTCTCTCTTCTATTGGGAATTGACTGCATGCCTTGTTTGCAATCTTCTCTGCTCTTCTTCTTCTCTTTTGTTCTTTTGAGCTCTCTTCTGCCACAGATCAAAGGGCTTCCCCTCTGCTCTCCTCCATCTACCATCTCCCAGTCTCTATCCCTCCACCCGTCCTCTTTCTTTCCTATTTCTCTGCTTTTCCCTCTCTCTCTCTCTCTCTCTCTCTCTCTCTCTCTCTCTCTCTCTCTCTCTCTCTCTCTCTCTCTCTCTCTCTCTCTCTCTCTCTCTCTCCTCCCTTCTCTCCATCTCCACCTGCCTCTATCACTGCTCCTCTCTCTCATACCCCTGAGTGCAGCAGAGGTTGTAGCCCTTTGATGTCAACTTTGCCAAACAATAGCAAAAGTAATTTCCCCCATCTGTCAGTCCTTTCGAGTTTGATGTTTCAGTAAACTATTATTTTTAGTGGGGGAGTATGACTAAAGTGTGTGTCTTCTCATCTCTTGTAAGACATTAGTTGGAAGACCTGGCATACCCATTGCTAACAGGTATTTAGTCATTTGTAGGTTTTTTGTGATGCCAGACTCTAATAATAGTTATTTGATACATTAGGAATTGATGAGGCATACACAGAACCTCAGAATTCACATTGGCTCACATTAGCCCCATTCTTAATACTGTTTCCTCTCATTTTGCTTGATTGCTTCTATGTGAGAAGCCTGATGTGGACAATTTAGTCTGAAAATGAGAATCCTCTTTGGTTCCTCATCTTGAAATATAATCTTTGAAATAAAAGATGGTATTTTGGGCAAGCTCAGAATATAATTTCTCAATCATAGAACGAGATATTTCTGATGAGAATATTAGCATCCGTCATTACCATGAATTTCAAAGCTTGATTGTACTTCTTTTGATTCAATATATAGATTTGAGTTGTTGTTGCGGTGCAGCGTCGAGGTGGGATGATGACTTGAGCTGTGCAGGTCTGCTAGAGGTAGAGTTGCTGTGCTTCACTAAAGAGCTCATCAGTGTAGACGTTTTAGCTGTGTCTGTCAGGATGACTGGCACCTCTAATTCCTGTCTGTCCAACGCTGATGTGTGCTCCAGTGCAGAGACACGAAGGATGAAGCACTCACCGCAACTCATGGCTTGAAAAAGAAACTGATGGATAAACGGGAAGAAGGTTCTTTCAAATTGGAACTAACACTCTTTCCTATCCCTGCTCAAAGTCTGTTCGTGAAAGACTCGAGATATTGATTGTCCGTGATCACTCTCTAATGTGTTCCTCTGCATGATGGTTTATTGATGAGTGATTACAGAGAGGACTGTAAACAGCACACTCTCCAACAAGCTTCCCTCGGCCCTGGTCCACAAACCCCACGGAGCGGGAGCTGCATCACTGTCTTTGCAGTTTCATTACACACCATTGCCTCCCTGCACCCTGGTGAGAAGCTGGCATCCTGAGGGATCCAGCAGACCCACCATGGTCGTCCAGAGGAGAGTCACTTCGAAGTCCAAATACCCAATTAATAAACATGAGGGGACTGGAGTCAGGGATAGTGGGTATATATGAGTGGGCTGGCTGGATTGCTTGCAACTCTTGTGCAATAAGGACAGAGAGCAAGTGGCAGTGGGCGTGAGCTTGGAGTTCCAATGCTGTGCCTGAAAGTAGGACAGCCAGCACCCCTGGAATGTCCAAAGAGTGCCAGCGCAGTAGGGTCTGCACAAACAGGCCTGACTTGGCTTTGTAACACGCCTCACTCCGAGCTGCAAGCTAGGGCAGGACCCTCTACCCACTCCCAAGACAAGCACACCCACAGAGGCGAGGCAGCTCCTAGGGGCTTTGGAGAGTTTGCTTGGAAGGACACTCGTATCAGTTACGTTTTTATCAACTCACTCAGCGACCTGGAGTTTGCTGCACATACACAATAAACGTTCTGAATTTGTCTGAGGAGACCTATATTGGAGCTGTCAAGATGACAAGCGGGAGAGCGAACGTTTTAAACGAGCTCTCCAGAAAAAACGAATAAATCTCGATCCTGTCCTTGAATCCCACCAAACCTCATTCCTAGCAGGCCAGCAAATTAGCATCTCATTAGCACCCAAAAAAAGAGCTATATCGACTTTCCCTGCTCTTCTAGATAGGTTTTAATTACTCTAAGTGTATTAGGAATTAGAATGCCGGACCCCCCCCATGGCCCCTGCGGAGATGGGGGGGTTGACCTTGAGAACGAGCGCGCCCTCGTTTGTCTTCGATAGTGCTGAACGGACAGTTGCTGTGGCAGTAACCCAAATGAGGTGTGGCGGGAGGTGGATGATATTGGCCCTCCATCCAACAGCCAATAATCAAAGTCCGAGCCCTGCCCCTCACCGCTGTCAGATCCTCGTCTCCTGCTCGTTAGCCATCCGCTCGATCTTGAGTGCTCAAGGCGTCTGGCCTGAGCGGGCCTCCGACTCTCTTTCCCTGCTCCCTCGCTGAGCTCAACCGCTCCGTTCACTAGCCACTCTACTTTAATAATCCCCTGCCTCTCTCTCTCAGCGGATTCATTTTGTTTTCAGTGGAAGTTTCCCAGAGTAACCCAATAAGGGTGAGGACTAGTGGAGTGTGCACGCCTGCGTCCGCCAGCCGTCTCGACTTGTTTACTCGCCGCCCGGGGCTAATCTAATATCCTAATGATGGGTAGAAGCAGAAGCCTGCATGCGCCGTCGTCTCCAATGGGCTTCTTCGTGCGTCGTTTACCTGACGAGATGGTTTATAAGCTACTAGCCATTACCGCTTCTTTCTCTATCAACTTGTAATTAGTCTTTAACCTAATTGTGGTGTTTTATTTTTATGCCTCACTTATTTGCTCTGCTGTAATGAGATTCCTCTGTTCTCTATAGCGCACCGCTGGCTTTGCCTTCGTTTGAGGGAGATATACTTATTAGAGCTGTGTAATCCTAGCTGTGCTCTGTCTCGTCTGGGACACTTTGTGGTACCAAGGGGAGGGATAGAGCCACAGAGGCCCAGGCTGTATTAGAAAGGGCTTATTGGAACTACCATACTTGGAGTGTGTGTCTCTGTAACCAGCAGTCAAACAACAGGGCCATAGAGCAGAGCACAATTGAGCTGATCAGGTTTATGAACAGATTGGGAACTTGCTGAGTCTAGTGGGCCACATGCTGGAGCAGTAGACCTATTACTGCCTCAAGAGGGTGTGTGCTGGGGTCTGGTGACAGGGCCACTTGTGTAGAATCAAGGAGATATAGGGTAAGTCAAGGCTGTGTGCATCATAATTGAGTCCCAGGAGGTAGTGGCCAGAAATTCTAAATGTTTCTGTGAAATAGCTTCATAGCTCAACTGTGGGTACCTCAGCTCCATTCGGCTCTCATGTGTCAGCCCACCTTGACACGTATTCATTTTCACCCATGAAAGATGGAGTTTCCAGCCTATTGTCTGCCGCCACTATTGAGTTGTATTTCCACTGCAGTGTAGATCACCATGGGAGGGCCTGAGTGTTGCCTTCCCGGCAGAGATGCCGTTTGAATTGTGCCTGTTGTTGCATGCTTTTCTTACTACTACTTACTTGCTGTTTTTAATCATGTCTCCTTTTGATTTGACCAGACTGGCGCCCCGATGCAGCGTCTGTCTCCGTGCTGATAGTGAGACAGCCAGTGTACTCTGCATGGGGGAGATTATTTGCATATTATTTCAACTGTGGCTCTGAATATCTTCAATAGCAGAATTATCACCCCAGAAAGAAAGAAAAAAAACAACTCTCTGAGACTTTCATTTGCGTGAGGGAGTGCCATTTTGGCTCTGTCTCGCTGGAAGTACGGCAGACAAAAGGCTGTTTCCTCCACCGAGGTGAAGTCGAGTCCCTGTGACATTCTGTGTGGACAGACCTGTGGCATCAGGAATAACAGTCTGGAAAGGCAGGTTGAGGGGAGGGAAGGACAAAAGGTTGTCTGGGAAGTTATCTGTCAAAAAAATCACACAAATTGGAGGTTTTCATATAACTTTGTCTCAGTGTGCTTTGTCTCTGCCTGCCTGTCTGCCTGCCTGCCTGCCTGCCTGTCTGCCTGTCTGCCTGCCTGCCTGCCTGCCTGCCTGCCTTTCTCTGTCTCCCTCACATACACACTCTCGCACAAAGATGAGGTGCAAAGTGTTTTTGTGCTCCTTCCGTCATCTGATAATGCTGAGAGACAGTGGTGTCAGTTCCAGCAGACACTCCATCTATCCCCCCTGCTAGGCTCTCTCAGTCCTGCCCCTGGGTGGGCAGCTCACCTCCTGTGTGACTGCCAGGATCCTCCTTCAGTTCTGACCTGCTCACTTCTCAAGAGGCCAAACCTGCTCTAACTGCTCAGTTTTCTAGACTGATCTCTCCCAAAGCAGACCACAGACTCGTTTTGTGTCATTGCAACTAGTCTGTTCACAAAGAGCATAAGAACGATTCTGCATCCATACCCGAAAGCCCAACTGTGGGTGCGTTTCCCTTCAAACACACAGAGCCATGGCTTCTTCTGGATGCCAACATTACCTGTTCTCTATGTTTGAGTCTGTTTGGACCACTGTGACTGCTAAAGTTGTCATTATGAGGTTTAGGGCCAGCGTGGCCCCCTTTCCATTTTGTAGCCACAGTTTAATGATGTGCTCTCTCTTACATGTCTCCCTCACTGGATTTCATCATGGAGGGTAAACAAACTGTGCGGAGCGTTCCCATCAAAGTGTCATTTGAAATGGGATCATCAAACAGAGGGATGGCTGCTGACAGCCCGAGCCGCCTCCAGCTGAGAGGGGGGCCTGGGTTCTGCTGTCTGATCACTGACACATCGACAGGGACCTGGGACTGGGTGGAGAGGGGAGAGGGGAGGATGGAGGGGAGAGAGAAGAGAAAACATCACTTTTTTTGGGTGGAAACACATATTTTTCGGGGGGGTAATTACTGTTGAATGACTAGGATTCTTAGGATTCAAGTTGAAGAGTTTTCAAAATAATTGCCGCCGCTTTTGTGGAACTCTTTAATCAAGGTCAATCTCTGAGATTACATTTGTTGTGTATGTAGTGACATATCGCTCGTTTTATAGCTTTTATGCATGACATGGCTAAGGTTTTTTTTTAACGCAAATTAGGATTCTTTTTAGATGTATTTTTTAATTTTGTTGATAAAGTTTCAGGCTGGCTTCTTGGGCAGCCCTATGGTGTCTCCTTCTGTGTCTGTCTGTCTCTGACTGTCTTGTCTAAGTCATTCTACTCTCATAAAACTCTCAAATTCCAATCCTGATCCAAGTTTCATAAACACAAGCATTATCTTTGTGTGATTTTATTTAAGTAGCTGTTGCATAGATATGGCAACTAACTTGGGATGGATTTAATTTCCAACAATATTAGTGGGTTTACTGTTGCTCACCTTGACAGCAGTTTATTATATAAGCTGTGTGGCATCTATTGAAGGCCCTACGTTAGGTGCTTCTAATGTTAAGTGTTAAGTGTAACCCTATCCAGCTTCCATTTACCTTATGGCTTCTTCTGATTGTTCACATCAGTGTTCAACTGTTCACCTCTCTGCTACCCTCTCCTTCACTCTCCACCCATGCATTTAAAGTTCAAGGAGATGTATTTTTCATCCTGGCCCCATGCAATATTAAAGAGCTTATGCAACACATGAAGTCAGTCAGGCAAACAGAACCATCATGCCAGGTCACAGGCTGCAGCAGGAACACAAAGAGATCATACATGTGAGAGGCCCAAGCCTACGGTGGCTAATTCACTTCTCCATAGCCTGATCATTACAACTCTGACATTGCAGGTTTGAATGGAGCTCAGTCTTTGTCGCATGGGGCTATCCTTGGCTCTGATCCAGTCTCTGTCACATGGGGTTATCCATTGGCTCTGATCCAGTCTCTGTCACATTGGGTTATCCTTGGCTCTGATCCAGTCTCTGTCACATGGGGTTATCCTTTGGCTCTGATCCAGTCTCTGTCACATGGGGTTATCCTTGGCTCTGATCCAGTCTCTGTCACATGGGGTTATCCTTTGGCTCTGATCCAGTCTCTGTCACATGGGGTTATCCTTGGCTCTGATCCAGTCTCTGGGGAGAAACACATTGTTTTTGGTTTGGATGTGGCGAGAACTCGAGGAACACTGAGAAACTGAAGACCAGATGGCATTTTTCAGAAGTAAATCCTTAAAAAAAGCAGGCCTCCCTCCCATGGGTGCTTACACACACATGTGCACACACAGAACTAAACACACACGGAACTACACACACACAGACCGAGAGCAGGGGGGTCCTCCTCCTTGTGATTGACCCTATGAAATATGTATGTGCCGGGGTGTGTGTGGGCCATGTTCACCCAGCAGGTGTGTGTGAAGAGGCTTCCGTGGCCCGGGACTGTGGCGGAGGGAGAGAGGGAGGGAAAAAAGAAGAGGGCGGGGGCGGTCGGGGAGGGGGCCTACACGCCTGCTTGTTCGCTTGGCGTGACTGATTTGGAGAGAAATGTTTGGGTGGAGAGAACCTTCTGTCTAGTCCAGATTCCCAGTGGAGACTCATCAATGCACCTCTGGTCTCCTCCTACCACATCGCCCACCTCCCCTTCTCCACCCATCCACCCATCCATCTGTCTCTCCATCCTTCCAGCCCCCAGGCCTGGTCAGGGGAGGCTAAGTGGTGGGATAGAGGCAGCTCCGTGCCAAGCTACATTACTCCTCCACAGCCAATCCCTCGCTCCGCCTGTCAGTAAAGAGGTGATGGGATGGGCCGCTGCATGTGTGTGTGTGTGCTTGTGTGTGTGCATGGTTGGCATCACTAAAGGGTCCTCCGCCGCAGTAAAAGCTGAACGAGGCAGAGGCAGAAGAGTTTTAGTGGTGTTTGGTGTACCTCCTCCCTCATCAAGTGTAAACCAGACCCCCTACTAACACTCTACTAACACCATAATGAGCTGGCAGTAGACAGGCCTGATTTTCTCTACGGGCTCTTTAGTATTCTGAGAGGATAGTCTGAGTTATGTATCCCTCCTCCTGCGAAGCTAACTCGGAGAGCGAGGCCGAGAGATGGAGCGGGAGGCAGAGAGGAAGATAGAGGGGGAGATGGCGAGCGAGGGAACGTTCCTTAACTCTGACCTGGTTAGTATTGATTCTGTTGGATTGAGCACCCTTCTATTTATAATTCATGTCTGATGGCCACTGGGAGAGAGAGACCGAGAGCGAGATGGAGAGAGAGGTACGACGGCTAGTGAAGACGAGGAGCTGTGTCCAGGCGCTGTGTTAGTACCTTTTTAATTAGCAGTATGCCAACAGTTTTATGACAGTTATCTTGTAAGCGTTCACTTTTCATCGAGCATCCATAACCTACCCCTGGTCCTCTGGTCTCCTAGGGACGGTCTTTGCCCTGTCTGAAGTGCTCCCGGACCCTGGAGGTCTGTGAAAGGTGGCCGGCGGGGGCAGGAGGTGGGGTGGATCCCAGCAGGGAGACCCTTCGCTGGGCCCGTCGGTGTCAGCGAGGTGATGGAGGGAATCGCTCCCCCATCAATATTTGAAAAGCTCTGGTTGCCGTGGCTCTTTACTTAACAGAACACGCTCCGGGGCCCCAAGAGCAGCCCTCCGTGCAGCGTACAGCACCCACCCTGTCACTCACCTAGCCCTCCCCATCACCTCTCCCCCCCCTCTCCCCTTCTCCCCTAGTCACACCACCCTCTGGCCCTCTCCTCTTCTACCCATCTACCTCCTCAATGCCCCCCCCCCCCCGTACCGTACCGTACCGTCCCTCCTCTCCTCATCCATCACGTTCCCATCATGCAGCTGTAGTCCACCTGTCAGCCTCTGTTGTGACACTCATTATTTTTCATTTGCGCTCCAATCTCCATCCTGTGCAATTACATGCA
Organism: Hypomesus transpacificus; assembly: GCF_021917145.1. NCBI lineage: Eukaryota > Metazoa > Chordata > Actinopteri > Osmeriformes > Osmeridae > Hypomesus > Hypomesus transpacificus. The sequence goes on from NC_061060.1 coordinate 9,892,453, forward strand.
CTCCCCCTGGCAGCTCTTTCCGGCGCCGGGGCTTTCACAGGAGATTTACTTTGTCTGTCTCCTGCTCAATCTTCTGGTATTGTTTGAGAGCTGCTGAATGAGGAGGTGATCTCCATGCTGTGTGTTGATAATGCCTGATAAGACACTGGTTGGCTGTCACTAAGGCTTACCTGGGAGGGGAGACTGATGGTTCGTATGACAGCAACCCACTCTTCACTCCCACCTTGATACTATTCTCAGATAGACAGGTGACAAGATCCCCCCCCCCCGAGAGGGATGCATAGACCACCCCGCTCCCTTCCTCCTCTCCTCTTTCCTCCACCTACTCCCCAGTCTTGCTCCTCTACCTTCCCGTGTGTGTCTTCATGCATACGGCCCCTGACTCCGTCGCTCCTCCTCTGGCCCTCCGCTCCCGGGTATCATGGTGAGGAGAAGTCAGACAGGGTTCAGAGGTTCATGCACTTTTAATTTTTTTCCTCTGCTCGCCGTGTTCTTCTGTCCTGTTACGACACAGCTCACGCTACAGCCGCCACGCAAGACTGTCTACTGCCCCCCCCCCCCCCTACCCCTCCAAAGCGGAGGAGTGAATAATTTAAACGTTCACCGTAAAAAAGACACAACAAAAAAAGAGAAGAGGATTGAAATCCTCCTGCCACTTGACTCCTCCAACATGACCCGGCCCTCTCTTTGGTACTCTGTCTCTTTCTCTCTCTGCTTTCTGTCCATCCTTCTCTCTCCTCTCCACGCTCATTCTCTCCCCCATGCTGTTCTTCCTCCAAGCTCTGGATCCGTCACCGGTGTTAAAAGTCCTCTCCATCCCATGGCACTGAGGCCTCTTGTTCTGCTCTGAACTCCGCCTTACAAACCCCCCCCCCCCTGCATGTTCCCCCACCCCCCGCCCACATCACATTTACTCCCTCACCCCTTCCCTACCCCTCCATGATTGACATGTCATCCTAAAAGTGTTAAGGTGTTGTGGTGAATGTTCCTTTTCGAAACGCTTCAATGGACTGAATTTCTTTGTTGACATGTGGTTGAGACTATACCAGTCTGAAAGTCAGGGCCTCTGTGTCTGTTTGTGGGTGCATCTATCCTGCGTGTACTTCACACTCATTAATACGAACAAAAAGGGAGGGCTTAGTCTCTGAGCCTTTACAGATTCTCTCTGCTTTGACAGTAAGCCTCGTTTGCACACCTCATGTTCTACCATTACTGGCCTGTTCTTCCATGTCTAGACCCTCTCTGGCTTCCTCTGCCAAGCTGTCTTTTGCCTTAATTGCATATTTTCCAGTACAACAAAACAGCAGTCTGATGTGCCAGGGAAAGTTCAGGGTACACTACATTGGTGTGTGTTACTGTAAGGTGTGTGTATGTGTCTTGTTTGCCTTGTTACAAAAAAAGTAAGCCGACAGAGTGTTGATTGGTGGTGGAGTGCATTTGATTGGTTTAAAGCCAACCAGAAACACTCACTCACACACACAAACACACGCGCGCACAAACACATACACACACACCCACGCACAGACCCATACACAACCACCCACGCACACACATATAAACACACTAGCCATTGAGCCAGTACTGTATGTGACCCAGACATGTCAGCTCATTAGAAACCCCAGAGACATCTCCAGTTTAACCACAACACTTTCCCCAGCTGGGAGGAGAGAACAGGACAGGATGAGAGGGAAGGAGACAAGCAGAGGGTAGGAAAGAAAAAAGAGAGAAGGAGAGGAAGAGACACAAGGAAAGGAAGAAAGAGAAGTAGAGGAGGACAGAAAAGGAGAGGAGGAGAGAAACAGGCCAAGCAAGGCATACGTTCTGAGGCTGTTTCTTCCCAGTGCTGATCTAAATACACAAAATACAGACAAACACATTTCCTAGAGTGTACTTACATATGCTTTTGCATGCAAGCTTACACAACACACACACACACACACAGTACTACCACAACTGTAACCAACTCCTATACCTCTCTTCCTCTGTGTGTCTGAGTGTTTTCTGTGTGTGCATGCATTTGTAAAACCAAGTTCATCCTAGGATTTTTTTGCCAATCTTCAAAAATACCAGAAGGTAAGAATACAGACTAGGGTGTTGACAAATCTCATGTGGTTTGGTGTCTGTGCTTGCTGAGTGGCCTTGGCCATCCCTTCATTGCCCTTCCTGGGCTTCACTGGACTGACAGCTCTCTGCCAGCCCAATAAAGACATAGGCAGCCTTGAAGTCCTTTGTGTTGAAAGGAAAGGCAAGGCCAGCTGGGAAATTACTTTTTGCAGAATTTTTTCCAGTTTTTACCTATGGTAAGCCATCATTGTTACTTGCAACATTCTTTGATGTGGAACTTGCTGTGTGGGTGACACAATAAAACATAATTAGAACTTCGAAACTTGGCAACTTGAGAAGGAAGCTTTGAAAGATGTCAATGAATCAATGAATGACCTTGAATGTTTTATTACGGTATTTACAAAGACCTGGAGCAGGAATGTTTTTCAGAAGCATATGTGATTGTGTTGTCGGGAAGACTATGGAGAAGGCAAGTTGAGTGTTTGTGTCATGGTGTATGTATTGGTGGCAGCAGTGAAGTGAGGGTCACTTGATTTGATGTGACCCTGCCACTCTGTCTGTATAGCTGTCTCTGTGATCCCCACTCACTCACACAGTCAGCACATCTGTTGAGACTGAGTTACTGGGTTACTTACAAAGCTGACTCACTGTAGCCTCCAGGGAAAGTAGGGATGACATTGTGTCATTGTGTGTATTAGATACCGTATGAAGGTGAAAACAAGAATTGTAATAAATACTAATAAAATGTGTGTTACATGCACATAGGTGGCCTTACTCCCCCCATGTGTGTATTTATCTATGTGTGTCTGTGTGTGTCTATGGGTGTGTGTTTGTCAGTGACACGTCTGTGTGTAGTGCTCCTGCAGGTCTCATTAACCTGCCACAGACAGAGCCAGCTAGACCAGCGGCAGCAGGTGTATCTGCAGACCAACGTGTCTGCAGACCAACGTGTCTGGCAGCACAGATCAAAGCCAATGAAAATAATTACACAACCCTGCTCCTCTCTCCCAGATAAGGCTCCTGCTGCCCTGGCCGGCCTCAAACACACTCCAACCACATTTCCGACTTTGTACATCAAGGGAGTTGGGAAGCAGTACGTTCAGTTAAATGTGAAATCTAAATTGGACTCTGGCATGTTAGTGGCTGTTTGTGATCTCAGGAATGTGCGGAAAGCTTGTACGTTTCAAGTATATTGGTATAAGTGTGTGTACAGGTTTGTGTGTGTGTGTGTGTGTGTACGTACGTCCACCTCTAACAGAAGTGTGTGTGTGTGTGTGTGTGACACGAGTCCCTACACTAGGACCTGTGTGGGCAGAGTGGAACAGAGGGACTCCACTAGGCAGTTGAATATTTAATATGCTGATCATTAGCACACAGCGGGAGCAATGAGGAGAAGCCTTCAGAAGGACACATACACACACATACACATGCACACACACACACTCACTCCAAACAGCACTCTGGCATTTCACAGCCTGTTTTCAAAAGTGTTTTGTTTTGATGTCTGTTAAAATCCCTGGTTTTGAAATATAAGGGCTACAGGATCTCTTATACAGCTTGTTAGCAAGTTGCCGTTAGAAATCCCAGGTGAGATATAACGCTGTTCTGTCCTCGAGCAAAGCACTTAACCTGAATTGTTTCGGTGACTAGCCAGCTGTGTAAATTGGAAGCGGGTGCCATTTGTTTATGTCACTGTGTATAAGACCATGGGTCTCAGACAAATGTCAAATCAGGAATTGTTACTATCTCATTTCGCAGTGCTTCACCTTCAACCCAGACAGCGTGTGTGTGTGGTTGTGCCTACACGTGTGTGTGTGGTTGTGCCTACACGTGTGTGTGTCTGCTGGATATCTGTGTCTAATGGGTCCACACAGTTGCAAAACTCGAGAGGAAAACTTTCAAATCCTCCCATTGGCTCCATCCTGGGACCTTGCCCGCACCTCACAGCCCAGCTCCGCCCCCCCCCCCCCCCCCCCGAGGATGAGGTATGTGTCTGTGCTTAGCTATCACCTCGTAACCTTGACAACACAGAGTGGCAGGGCATGTCATGTGGAGATGTGTCCTTAAGGGTTGGGGCTGCCTGATACGTCGGCGAGCCTCTCCCCGTCTCTGGGGGGGCGGAGCCAAGCTCACCACAGAGCGTGACAGACAAACAGGCTGGTGACTGGTGACAGCCAAAAGGCGGGCCAACACCAGTGTGACCGCGATAGGGACAGCAAAGCTCCATGGCGACGTGTGTATGTGTATCTGCGTACGGGAGTGTGTGTTTGGGCCGGGCCATGCATGAGCTGGCTAATGCAGGCTGCTATGTGACGGGGCCCCCTGGTGAGGCCTGAACTTTTGGCCCCGTTGGCTCAGGCTCAGGGCTGTCAGGGAGACGCTCTGCGTTCACTGAGACCATCCTAGCCTACTGGGCTGTAGATGCTGCTCCCCTCACTGGCCACACTGGTGCTGCTCTCTCTCTCTCTCTCTCTCTCTCTCTCTCTCTCTCTCTCTCTCTCTCTCTCTCTCTCTCTCTCTCTCTCTCTCTCTCTCTCTCTCAGAGTCTCTGTCTGTCTCTCTTTCTCTCTGTCTCTCTCATTCTCCCTTTCGGTCTCTTTCTTTGCAGTGAGAATATTTGTATTGATGATCGAGAGGTCCTTCAGAGATAGGATGTATCTACTGCAGGGCCGTGTCTCCTTGGTGGAACGGCTCCTTTTTGTATTTCAAAGACTGTAAGCTGAGAAGCTTTCTCTTGAGGTCAGCTACCACGCACTCTAAACCTCCTTCGTGTCTCTCTGTCTCTGTCTCTGTCTCTGTCTCTGTCTCTGTCTCTGTCTCTGTCTGTCTCTGTCTCTGTCTCTGTCTCTCTCTCTCTCTCTTTCTCTCTCTCTCTCTCTCTCTCTCTCTCTCTCTCTCTCTCTCTCTCTCTTTCTCTCTCACACCCCTCCAAATACTATAATGTATACTTTTTAAAACTAAATTCTCTGCCCATTGTCTCCCCCTCCCTTCCTCTTCTCTCTCCCCCTTTTTCTTCCTCTCCCCCCCTTTCCATCCTCTCTCTCCCCCCCTCTCGTTTTCTATCACAGCATTGCCTCAGATTTCTGGTCTCTCTAAGCCCTCCCTCTCCCTCACCACTCATTGGCATACATGCAGTGATACACAACACTCTTTCTCCCTCTCTATTTCTTTTGCTCTCTCGTCTTTTCATCTCCTTCCTCTTCCTCCTCTCAAGCTTTAAATGTCGTAGACGTATTCATCTTGACACCAGCGCTTGCCTGGAATGATAAATATTTTATTAGGTCTCTCTTTTTTTGAAGGGTAAATACAAAGGAGAAGTGAGTGAAAAGTTCCTTTCTCCCCCTCACTCATCTTAACTTCATTTCCACTTCTGACTGCGTCGGCCGGCTCTCCCCTGTCCTGTGACCTCTCGTCCCCTCCCATCCCTCCCTCAACTATTCCTCCGCCCCTCTGGGACCCATGGAACACGTGCGTTCGTCTCCCCCACAGCTGGAGCTCCACAGGTCCTCAGGATCTCCAGGGACGGTGGTAAAGTGATGCAACACAGACGACTTCAACCCAGCCCTTGCTCTCCTGTCAGTGCTGAGGATGTGCTGTGCGTGTGGAGGCTGGGCAGCAGCGCTGAGGCAACGCTGAGCGCTGGGGGTGGTGCCACGACACATCCAGAGGGCCTGGCTCTGGGCTCTGGTGTTTAGCTCCTATATTTAGCCTCTAGCAGATGATAATGTTTCCTCTGCTGTGATCACTGGCTGTCCTCAGGGACACACTGAGGGTCTCATCTGTGTGTACGTGTGTGTGTGTGTGTGTATGTGTGTATGAGTGCGCCCACGTGTTAGTGGGTGGATGGATGTGTTTATTCACACGCCTGTGTGTGTGGTTGATGTGTGTGTGTGTGGTTGATGTGTGTGTGTGTGTGTGTGTGTGTGTGTGTGGGAGTGCTCGCTCGCTGACACCCTTTGGCTGTTCTCCTGATTGTTCCTGTGCGAAGGAGAAGTGGGTCATGGGATGTGGGGCGCGGCCTACACCTCGTTCTCCTGGTATTTGGGGCAGACGCCGCGCGTCACCTCACCGCTGATGACGAAACACGACGCTCATCATGAGGAGGACAGCAACAGTACAAGGAACCCGATGAATGGGGTTTAGAAGACTGAAATGGTGTCGAAGGCTTTATTGTGCAGTTTTCGACACACCTGAGGAGCTATTTCTACACAGTACAGTTTCTTCTCTGTTTGGTCATCTTTGCCTTCAGTGTGGATGATGCAACGTTGTGTTAAACTTTGTGTTGACAAGATGGCAGAGTGGAATGGGAACACACCTTTCCAGCATTCATCTTCTTTGTAAGTTGGTAGCAAGCCAACAAAAGCCTGTGAAGGACTGTAAATGAAAGATATAACTCGAACTACAATGGCATGTTTGTCATGTTTAACCCCAGAACACCCAAAACACCAATACCCAGAATCCCTCAGAATCCATTCCCACAGCACGATTATTTTATTTCATCCATTCAAGCCTCATGTATCCGGTAATTGCTGCGGCCATGTACATTTACACCCACATTCCCCAGGAGAGGACATTACAGCTGCCACCGTCCCTGCCTGGGTCTCTCTCTCTCCGCTCCTCCTATCAGATTACCAAGCTATCTGCTCTCCATGCCTGGCCATGCTGCCAAGGCTGATAATGCGTGGAGGTGTAGCCTCTGGTTAGACCGTCACGGGCCACTGACGAGAGCTTGTCGACGCAGGTGTGTGTGTGATGGGAACACCGCTGGGCCCCTAATCACTCATCCCCTAAAACGTTAAGCACGTCAAACTGGGTAATTGATCGGGCCAATTAATGTGTTATTTTGATGGAGAACACACACTGGTTTATACACAAACAGCTGCAGCCCACACTCATTGTTCATGTCGGGCAGAGCCTCTTATCTAGGCTGACTAACAATGGGGGCATTTTAGTCAGAGAGCTGGAACACTCTCTTCTCCTCTTCTCCACACAATTGCAATGTAGAATTGAGCTGCTAATTGTAGTTGTGCAAGAAAAGAAAAACAGCCGTGTGTTTCGTCCTCATACTTGCATTTAAGAATGTAGCAAAGCTTCTCCCTACCCCCCGCTTCATCCTTACTGATGGTGAAAAATTGTTCTGTGTGTGTCTGTGTGTGTCTGTGTGTGTGTGGGTCTGTGTGTGTGTGGGTCTGTGTGTGTGTGTGACACAGGAGGTCAAGGACAGCCTTGTACACCCTGCCTCTGGCTGCTCCTGTCTGCACCCAAGTGGCATTTATTTAAAGAGCTCATCCAACCCACCCCTCTCAAAGCATACACACATTCGCACACACGCACACTCACACGGTCATTTGTTCCTCTCTTCTCTGTATCCTTCACTCTTTCTGTTTCTCATATTCCCCTCCTCACTCTCTCTCTCTTTCTTTGTTTCTCTCCCTCCCTCCCTCTCTCTGTCTCTCTCACACACACACACGCACACACACATGCACATACTTTATCCTGCAGCCCTTGGTGTGTGTGTGTGTGTCCTGCAACCCTGCCTTCCAACCTGCTGGATTAATTACTCTCCTCCCTGCCAGTGATCCCCGAGAGCTCCGTAGTGGTGTGAGCCCGGCGCTGGCCCTCGCCGCCGCTCGCTGGTGGGCACGGAGATGGCAGCACCGCCACATTCATCACCACGACCTAGGAGAGGGAGACGCGGGCTGAGGGAGAGGCCAGGGAGGGAGGGAGAGGGGGAAGGAGAGGGGGAGGGAGAGACCAGGAGTGAAGGAGAAGGCAAGGTGGAGTGAGTAGGGGATGAGGCCAGGTCCTGTCCCGTCTGACTGTGGTTATGATTAAAAATTAAGGAGTCCTTGGTCGTATGGCTGGCAGAGGTGGAGGGAGCCATATATGAAGGGGTGTTCCCTGGGGGAGGAGGGGAGGTGCTGATTAGGGGCACCGGAGTAAAGGTAGAGATGAGATGATGATGGAAGGGGGAGGGAGGGAGGATGGGGGGGGGGTGTTAAGGTGGGATGGAGACACACAGCTCCAGCCTTAGATTAATAACCCAGCAGAACTCTGGGGGCGCCCCCATTGTTTCCTGCGAACAACACTGCATTTACCCCCCTCTCACTGGGGAAGGCTTTTTCATGAGAGATGGATTACAATATCATAAAGTCTGCAAGAAAGGGTGAAAAGTGGGGAGGAGAAGGAGAGGGGGGGGGGGGGGGGGGGGGCAGGGAAGCCACCGGAGGAGTGAAAAGCTAATTAACGAAAAAAAGAAAGACAAAGAAAAGGAAATAGAGAGGGGGAAATGGAAGAAGGAGAGCAAGGAGAGGAGGCAGTCATGCTGCGTGTGTCAGTGTTTGATCATTCCAGGCACTTGTCAAGGTGCAGAAGTATGCTTCTGATTTGGATGTTTTTGTGTGTGTTTGTTTGTGTGCGTGTGTGTGTGATTCTGTGTGTGTGTGTGTGTGTGTGTGTGATTCTGTGTGTGTGTCACACTCTTGACATTCAGTTTGATTGGAGCTCTAACAACATAGCAAAGGATAGAAAACTAAATAGGGGAGTTCTGTCTGGGAGGGTAGATGAACAGGGGGGTGTGGGAGCATAGAATGAGGAAGTATGAGAGGAGGGGAGGATGAGAGGAAGGGAGGACGACAGGAGGGGAGGATGAGAGGAGGGGACAACGACAGGAGGGGAGGACGACAGGAGGGGAGGATGAGAGGAGGGGAGGATGAGAGGAGGGGAGGACGACAGGAGGGGAGGACGAGAGGAGGGGAGGACGACAGGAGGGGAGGACGAGAGGAGGGGAGGACGAGAGGAGGGGAGGACGACAGGAGGGGAGGATGAGAGGAGGGGAGCATGAGAGGAGGGTAGGATGAGAGGAGGGGAGGACGACAGGAGGGGAGGACGAGAGGAGGGGAGGATGAGAGGAGGGGAGGACGACAGGAGGGGTGGATGAGAGGAGGGGAGGATGAGAGGAGGGGAGGACGACAGGAGGGGAGGACGAGAGGAGGGGAGGACGACAGGAGGGGAGGATGACAGGAGGGGAGGACGAGAGGAGGGGAGGATGAGAGGAGGGGAGGACGACAGGAGGGGAGGATGAGGGGTGCCACAGTCATAGAGTGAGCATGGGTGTTTACTTTCATGCACAAACGCCCAAACAGCAGAAGCACAGAGACTTTGATGCTTTCGGTTGAGTCATTTGCTTTAGATGTTACACCCCATTGTTAGGACACAACAGGTAGTCCTTTCTGAAGAGGCACATGAGAGTCTTTTATTATGCTCTTGGAGGAAACCAAAGAGGTTGTGGAAGTTGTTTACTGCAGAGGCTGTATCTTGGTGGTCCATTTATCTCTCTTCTGCCTGTCTCTGTGTACTGCCTTCAGATCAGGTCAGCTGTGAGCAGATTTGACGGAGACTACTTCAGCCGCAGACTAGAGATAAGACCGAAGGACCGTGAGCCAATCCTGGTAGATTCAGTGGCCCAGCTCAGACAAGAAAAGATGATGTCCTGTTTTTATCTGTCCTCTTCAAATCAGTGATACAACTCTGGTGACCCCGATGTTATCTCTTAATGATTCCGCCTGATCCATCTCTCCTCTCATGCCTCTCTCCTCTTTCTCCTATTCACACTCTTTTACCATACCCTGCTCTCAGCAGCCCTCCCCTTCTCTTTCACTTCTGCCCTTCACTCTTCCCCTCTGTCTCCCTTCCTTCCTCCCTCCCTCCATCTCCATTTCTCCCCCACACTGGGCCTCCATCTGTTTCAGGAACTTCAAAAACACTCCCTATCCCCTTACTGCTCTCTTATTTAGCTTTAGCCCGTCTGCCTTTTATCCGTCTTTAAAGCTGCTCTTCAAACAGGAAAGACCTTCTCCCTCATTGCTTCATTACATTATTAAACCACTATGCTAATATCCACTCCATGTCGTACAGTTGTAAACTCGTAAAAGAGGGCCCAGTGTAATCAGGCTACTGCATGGGTGGAATGTGGAATGAAGGGACATTTTTCCAGAAGTATTCAGGAAAACATAGAGCAAGGGAGAGGAGAAGGAGAAGCAATGGAGAAAAAGGGTTAGCGGAAAGGAGTGGAGGAGGAGGAGGAGGGAGGAAGACAGAAGAGTGGAGACAAAATAAAAGGAGAGAAGGGGGGAGGAGAGTCGAGGACATTTATCCCAAACCAGTGGACCTCCTCAGATATGTGTTTGGGGATATTTGAGGTCTGTCTCTTGATGCGGAGAGGGGAATGTGGCTGCCTGTGTGTTGGGCACTCTTTCATCTCAAGCCCCTCTCTTCATCTCTCCATCTCTCTCTCCATCTCTCTCTCCATCTCTCTCTCTCTCTCTCTCTCTCTCTCTCTCCATCTCTCTCTCTCTCTCTCTCTCTCTCTCTCTCTCTCTCTCTCTCTCTCTCTCTCTCCATCTCTAACCCCTCCACTCTGAAGTGGCTGTGAGCCTCTCATCATCGCCCTCGAAATCCCCCCCCCCTGAGAGACGGACACTCCGTGACGGGTGTGTGTGAGTGTGTACAGTACGCCATGATAGCTTTCATGTCAACTAATGTACTCGGCTGGTGTGTGCGTATGCTGATTGATTGATTATCAAGCTACCCCGGCACTGCCGTGGGGTTTGGAGAGCATGCAGTTGTGAGTGTGTGTGAGTGTGTGTGAGTGTGAGTGTGTTTGAGTGTGTGTGTTGGACTGGGGTGTCAGCAGGTCTTTCAGCCCTTCGTTCGGTGAGTTTGGGGCGAGCTGGTTTTTATGGGAGTCTGTTGGCATGGGTTGACTCCAACTGCCTTTGATTGCAGCATCAAAGCATGAGCTTGCATGAGTCTTTCACTCCACACGTTCTGGCACCAATCCCCCCAACCCCACCCCCTCCCCCGCCCCCTCTGCTACTGCCCACGCCTCCCCTTTGCTTTATACCACTTCACACTCCCCCTGTCCTCCTGCCCCCCCCACCCCCTGCCTGCCCGCCCACGTCCTTCAGAAAGGTCCAGTGTGCCCTCTGGTTGGCGTCTGTCTGCCAGGCTAGGAGACAGAGCTCAACTTTGACCTCCAGATAGAACCACAGGACCATAGATCAATCAGGTCGATGATCTGATGCTGGAACTCAGGAAGATGGAGCAGACAGACCAGCATTCCCACTTCCATTGTATGTATTGTATTGCTAAGCTGAACAGTATCACATTGGCACATGCCCAGACAACCTTGAGTGCTATGAAAGGGCCCAAACTTTTCCAATATGCAGTTGTTGTCTGACTATGACTATAAATGCTTTAAATTAGCATATTGTTTGGACATCCTATTGTGTGTGTGGACAGTGTGTGTGTGTATATTTGTGCATGTGCTTCCTGTTGGTCCTGTTGTGGGAGCTTCAGTTTGTTTGGGCCTCACAGTGTGGGTTCTGAGCTGTCCTCGTCCTCCCACACCTCCCTCGCTCACTCGCTCACCTCGCCCTTACACACACCTTGCTCCCACACACATCTCGCTCACACGCACACCTCACACATGCAAATATTTCCCTCACACACACACACACACACCTCGCTCACACCTCTCATGTTCCCCGAGGTCGACCAACTGTTTGCCCACACGTTCCATCATCCTGCTGCCTGCTGGTGTTTTTGAGTGAGTGTGTGTGTGTGTGTGTGCTTGCGCTTTCAGCCGCTGATTAGGTGCTCCCTAGCAGATGGAGTAACCTAATACCTGCCTCATATCTGAGCCAGCCGCCCAGCCCTGTCTGACCCTCTATCTGGGCCTTACCAGAATCCAGCCCTCTGCCTTCCAGGAACCAGCCCAACCTGCATTGCAGCCTGGCCCCATCCCGTAAGTCCCAGATACCCAGCCTCCACCAGACCCTGACCCTGGAGGAGGAGGTCTTCAGGTGGGGCAGCTCTCAGGTTACCCAGCCTGTCTCCCCACTGAGGAGACCACACCAGCTGACCAGCTCCATGCTCAAAATCAATGGGATGAATAAGCATCGCGCACACTGTGGCTGTGATGAATGAAAATTCTGCCGTGCCTGACAGATGTGTGTCTGTGTATCTGTGTATCTGTGTGTGTGTGTGTGTATCTGTATGTGTGTGTGTGTTCCTGGTCCGTTCCTGGCGCTGTCCCGCTCTGTCACCAGGACCAGGTGTCTCTGGCTCCACGATCTGTCTCCATGGCGGCTAGAGGTGACACTCCCATCAGGCAAATGGATGAGTCTCATTGGCTGGCTAATTTATTGACAGTCTCCCTCCCTGAGGGATAATGATCGTATGGCCCGCTGATTGATGTCACAGCATAAGACACACACACACACACACACACACACTGTGTCAATGCTGCACACCTACTGAATCCCATGGATTGCCCTGTACAGTGTCTCTCTGTGGTGGGATTCAGGGTTGACTTATGAAACAGACAGACTGAATTTGTTATGGGGATCAAACATGCTCAGATGACAGGACCTGTGTGTATCATGTATTCAGAGAGACACATGTTTTACAATGTGCTATAAAACCCCTTCATCTCCTGGTGTGAACATGCGGCTGTGCTCGTCTCCTTCTCCGGGCCGATCCACTCCAGTCCACCAGCTCTGCTGCACACTGCCTGCTGCAGGCACACAAAGCCCCCGTACTGGATTTCATTCCGTTTGAACTGACATTTGATTCATGACTTGATGACAGGGAAATTTGATGCAGGATCCTCTTGCAATAACTTTGCTGATCAGTTGAGTTTCCCCAAAGACAAGACTGAAGGGAGACTACCTGTAATAGGTTGGACTTCAACCAAAGGATCTGATGTCAGTGTTTTGGAGCCACGGGCAGGGTGGGAGGAACCAAATCCCTGGGAGTCAGATGGAAAGGGAGAGGGAGGAGGAGGAGGGCTGTCTTTGCCTGGGCTTTGATAGAGCATGTTCTTCCCATCTGCCCTATGTAAATGTTCCCATCTCTTAGAATATTCTGCATTGTCTCAGTGGCCCACCGTACAAACACACATACACACGCACACACACACACACACAGCTTTGTCCTGGTGTCTTATGTTCTGTAGAACATTGCCCAACGCCAACAAAATAAGACTGCTTAAAGGTGGTTAAATGTATGCAAGATGAACAACCCAGCTCCAGCCTCAGCCAAATACCCAGCCTCAGCCTCAGCCTCAAGCCAGTCCCAGCCCTAACCTCAGTCCCAGCATCAGCCCCTGATTTACAGCCCCTCTCCTTCCATTAGAAGACACCTGATCCTGGCTCGCCCTGGCCTGCCGGGATTTAGAGGCTGGGGGCAGAACACCCAGGAAATTGCCCCACAACAGTAACTGTACAGCCAGCTCAGTGACCCAGGCTACTTAGAGCTACCGGATTAGATCTGTGAAGAGCCACCTTCTCTCTCTCTTTCTGTTAGTCATTAGGAAGCCTCCTTTGCTAGATCTGTAAGTGATATGCTGGACAGCATCTGAATTACATGGATGCTTTTAGGAGGCTTTCACAGAAACATAGGAGGGAAGTGATTCATATTTAACTCTCCTGTTCTTCTCTTTCCCACTCTCATTCCCTGTCCTCATTTTTTTCAATTAAGAATGATATATTATTTGTACTTCAACTTCTGTGTGTGTGTGTGCTGGGCGTGTATGTGTGTTCTGCGTGCACGTGTGTATGTGTGTGTGTGTGCTGTGTGTGTGTGTTTGCTCCCCCTCCTCCCAGCCTGTCAGCTCATCCGTTCCTCATTCTGCACATCTGTCCTTCCGCTGATACCAGAGGGGTGTGGTCCACAGACACAGCGTGAGCACCCGACCCACAACATCAAATCAGAGGAAAAGCCACACCTCACCTCGCACACGCACACACAGGGGGGAACGGCGTGGAGCGAGTTGACACAGTGTGACCTGTTAGAGTGTGCGTGTCTGGGTCTGTCCTCAGCGCTCTGTCTGCCGTGTGCAGGCACATGTGACCTCACAGATATTAAGTAGAGGGAATTATACCTCCCCAGTGATACGACATGAATTACGGGCGTGAAATGAGGCACAGAGTCCTCCCATCTCTGCGGACGTCCTCTCTGGGCTCCGCCGCAACGGGACGTGAAGTCTCATTCCATACGAGGACGCAGCAGGCTAGTCCCAGGGACGTCTCCAGTCTCCTTCTCTGGCTCCCTGCCTGCTGGGCCAAGAGGCGGGCCCAGGGCCCCTCCGGTCCCCTGTGGGGGCCAGTGATAGAGGCTCAAGTCCCAGACTCTGTTGTTGAGTCCTGCTGCTTTCCTGGGGGCCTGGCTGGATCACTGGCTCTCGTCTCTTTGCCTGGCTGTTGATAAGACTTCACTGAGCACCTTGAAGCACCACTGATTACTTCCCAGCTGTGTGTCGATTGGTCGGACCCCACCCTCGCTTTTCTCCTCCAGACATCCGCTAGGTCGCCTCAAGTCAGCGTTAAGTCTGTGTGTGTGAGTCTGTGTTAAGTGTTTGTGTGAGTCAAGTGCCTGTGTGTGTGTGTGTCTTAGTACAGGATTAATACCCAGCTTTTATCCAGCTAAGACTCTTGAAATGTGCTCTTTTGTAGAGCGGAAAGGTCAAACAGGAAATCGTGGTTCTCATCTGATATGGAGGCTTTGCTTTCTTTATTTTACAAGCCATCATCATCTCCGATGGATTGTAAATGAAATGAGTGTGTGTGGTGTGTGTGTGTCGGTGATAGAGAGAGAGAGAGAGAGAGAGAGAGAGAGAGAGAGAGATAGAGAGAGAGAGACTGTTTGTGGGAAGTTCTATGAGTCAGGGATGGCAGTTGAGGTGCATTAGTTGATGTTTCAGAGATAGGCATTTACTACTCCGCTGCATGACTCAGTGGTTATACCAAAAGCAATTATTTGAACACCGCCTCCCTCTTTTCTTTGCCTCCCCCCCCAGAGGCCTTTGAACTGGTGCTGCGACATGGCCGTAACTCCACCCTGCTGATGCTGAGGGCGGAGTTCCCCGTGCTGGGGGGCGGGGCCCAGAGGGCGGTGGACCAGCTCCTCCAGGACGTGTCTCTCTACATGCTGGGCTCCGACTCCAGCGTGGACCACATGGTCACCGCCTTCTTCACCCGCCTCTTCCCCCTCGCCTACCTCCGCCTGCTCGGGGGCAGTGTCACGTCCTTGTCCGAAGAGTGCCTCCGAGGTGCCTGGAAGGAGTCCGGAGCGTTCGCCCACTACCCCAAACTGATGATGACGCGGCTGTCGCGCTCTCTCCTGGCCACCCGGGTCTTCCTGCAGGCTCTCAACCTGGGCATCGAGGTGGTCAACACCACGGACCACCTGCGCCCAGCCAGGGACTGTGGCCGCGCCCTGCTGAGGCTGTGGTACTGCCCCCACTGCCAGGGCCTGCTGGCTCCCCCAGCCTGCAGGGGCTTCTGCCAGGCAGTGATGCAGGGGTGCCTGGGGGGCGCGGCGGAGGTGCAGCCCCACTGGAAGGCCTACGTGGAGGGGCTGGGGAGGCTGGCCGGGGGCATGAGTAGGGAGCAGGACATGGAGGACGTGGTGCTCCGGCTCCACAGCCTGGTGCGGCTGGGCCTCCGGCACGCCGTCAACGCACGCAGTCGGCTCCTTACGCTGGTGAGTTCTACACACACACACACGCACAGATTTACACCCACACACTTGTACGTACACACACACACACTCCTATAAATGCACACATTCATACGCGCCCACACACACGACCAGACACAGATCCTTATCACTGTCGGCCTTAACAAGTATTTTTTTCTCTGGCAGTTGTAGCTCCCCTCCTCCCACCACCACCACCCTTCATCCTTCTCCAGTGGTGACCCCTCCATGTGCAGTTTAAACTGCAGTATAACCGCTTATACGTATAGTTGGTCCTCTGCGTACATTTGAAGTGGAGGAGAAGTGCTCATGAAATATGGACGTCTTTTCTGGAGAGGGTTGTAGTAGTGTGTTTGCTGGCGTATATGTTGGATGGTGCTGAACTTTTTACTCTCACACCCTGGGTCCTTCCGACAACCAGGTTTCCTCTCTCAAACCCCATCATTTATTAACACAGGGGGTTGACCTCACTTAGTCTGCACTCGCGCGCTCTCTCTCTCTCTCTCTCTCTCTCTCTCTCTCTCTCTCTCCCTCTCTCTCTCTCTCTCTGTCTCTCTCTGTGAGTGTGAAGGGATGCTAAAACAAACATCTAATATGATGCTGTCTCAGACTTGGAGGAAAAGGATTTTCAGAGTGGTAAAAGGTGTCGGATAAGGACCTGTAACCTAACCTGTACTGTAGTTCACTGAAGACTCAGTGCTGTGGGTGTGTGTCTGTGTGGGTGTTTGGCAGGGCATCTTTCTGTTGTCATTGAGGGGACGAAGGCATCATTTCCCTAATGGCAAATGCAATTCTATCAAACCGTAATGAGAGGGCAACTGAAATTGGACAACAATTTAGGACCACCCTGGAGGATTTGACTTTAGCTGAACCAGTGTCACTTTGACTTACACTGTCCAAACTTTTCCCCTCCTCCCATTGGTTGTCCCCCTCTGTGTGTGTATTTCCCTTGTATTGGGTCAGTGAGAGAAAGCTAGACTGGCACAGGTAGACTGGATGTGCTTATCGCGGATGTTCAGTACATAGTACACAGACAGCTGGAACACAAGGGACTGTTTTGGGGCTTTTCTCACAAACGGGACGCTTGCTGTGAGGGGTGACAGACTGGCTGAGTGTTTATGTAGAAGGAGGCAGGAGGTGTGAGGGAGATGGTTCTGCCTGTTGTCCTCCTAGGGACTGAAACATTCTCTCTGCTGCTCCATGAACATCTACTGACCACGATGTCTGCCCTCGGTTCAGCAGTCACGTTCAGCTGGAATGGCACCTGCTCAGATGGCACCAACCCTGACCCAGTATGAACCAGCCTGGTCCCCACAGCCCAAACAGGGGAGGGGAGGAGGGAGAGAGGGGGAGGCAAAGCGGGGGAGGGAGGTGGAGCAGGAGAGGGGAAGTGAGGGACAGAGGCTGTGAGAGAGGGAGAGGGAGAGGGAGAGGGAGAGGGAGAGGGAGAGGGAGAGGGAGAGGGAGAGGGAGAGGGAGAGAGGGAGAGGGAGAGGGGAGGTGGATTATAAGAGAAGGAGAGAGGAGAGGACAGCCAGAAGCCTGGAGTCTGAATCCATTCACCTGTCACAATGTTGAAATGTCCCCATTTCTCTCCTGCCTCTCTCCATCCTCTCTCCTCCATCCAGCTTCTCTCCATTCTCTCTCCAGCGTCTCACCTTCCTTTCTTCTCTTTCCATCCTCTCTCCAGCCTCCCTCCTACAGTTCAATGCCCTCTGTTTCCCACGTTTGTCCATTGTATGTCATCTCACCATCCTTTTCCCTTTCCCTCTCTCTTCTCTCTCTTTTCTCTCTCTCTCTCTCTCTCTCTCTCTCTCTCTCTCTCTCTCTCTCTCTCTCTCCTCTCTCTCTCTCTCTCTCTCTCTCTCTCTCTCTCTCTCTCTCTCTCTCTCTCTCTCTCTCTCTATCTTTCTTTCTTTCTTTCTTACACACACACACACACACTGTGGGAGAAGATGCATGATTTATGAAGCTCTATTTTTACCAGTTACCGAGCAGAAGCAAGGGAGAAACGGCGACAAAGAGAGAGATGGAGAGAGAGAAGGAGAAGTAGAGAGAGTTTGAAGTGAGAGCCCAGGGGGGAAGGAGGAGAGGAGAGCATGGTGGAGGCATCCATCACCCTGCGACCCCTCAGCTGTAAGCGAGACTGGGAAGGAGGCTTTATTGGTGAGACAGAAGTATGATGGATCTTCCCAGGCTCTGTGGAACATGGTGGAGCAGGGGAGAGCTCCCACTCTACGTTGTGACACTCTAATCCTGTCTGTGTATTACTCCTGCCTGCCTGCCTGCCTGCCTGCCTGCCTGCCTGCCTGCCTGCCTGCCTGCCTGCCTGCCTGCCTGCCTGCCTGCCTGCCTGTCTGTCTGTCTGTCTGTCTGCCTGTTTGTCTGCTTGTCCACCAGTCTGTCTGCCTGCCTGTCCACCAGTCTGTCTACCTGCCCGTCAGCCTGTCTGTCTGACTTTCTGTCTACCTGTCTGTCTGTCTGCCTGCCTGCCTGTCTGACTTTCTGTCTGGCTGTCTGACTTTCTGTCTGCCTGTCTTTATGTATATCTGTCTGTCAGTCAGTTTAACACTAAGAGTTTCCCCCCTGCTGTCCTCACCACTAAGGTGGTTCTTTAAGTTCGCTCATACTGGCTTAGAGAGTCATCGAATTCAGATGCAGCAGAGTGTGTGTTTCTTGTGTATGTGCTGGACACACTTACACCCACTCAAATGTACTCATACACATTTGTGTGCCTGTGTGTGTATGTTTGTGTGTGTGTGTGTGTGTGTACTACGTGGCCCCCTCCCCGACAGAGGCTGGCTGCTGGGTGCAGATAAAAGTGTGAGGATATTTCAGTGCTCTCACGCTGAGACAGCCTTATCTGCAGCCTCTCTTGTTGGTGGTGCTGGTCCTGCCCGGCTCCATATTAATACCCCACTAATGAGGCCTTTCCTTGAAGATCCGGAAATTGTGGAGGAGGGAGGGACAGAGGGGGGGGGGGGGGGGGGTTTGCTGAATCAGTCTCTCCCTCGTGCCACCCCTCCCCTGAGGATGCTGGGAAGGCACAAACAAAGAGAGGTAAAAAGCTCCAATCACATTAATCATGGCCTGCAGGAAGGCAGGCTGAGAGACATAGGAGAAAACTGAAAGAGGAGCTGGGCCAGTGTGTGTGAGTGGGTTTGGTTGGCCCTGAGCACGAGTGTGTGTGTGTGTTTGCTTGCACATGTGTGTGTGTGTGTCTACCGATTTCCCCGGAGCAAACAGTAGGGGAGTATTAGTGAGAACGGGTGGTCTGGGATGTTGGGTATTAGCTAATGCTTGGCACTGGAGTGCTCCAGCCATCTGTGGCTATCAGACTGTTATCTCAGCTCTGTGTGATGGGCTCTGCTTAGGGAGTGGGGAGTGTGTGGATGTGTTTATATGGTGTGTGTGTGTGTACTGTATATGTATGTATGTATGTTTATGCATGCATGTACCTGTATGTATTCATGTATGAATGTATAAGTGTGTGTGTGTCTGTATGTGTATAATATGTATATATTTCTCTGTGTGTGTGTGTGTCTGTGTATATGTACAGTATATGTATGTATGCATGTCTGAATGTGTGTTTGTGTAAATACGTATGTATGCAGTTTGCATGTCCGTGTGTGTGGGTAGGTGTGTGTGTGTGTTCAGGGGTCTCTGGTGGCTGGCCTACGTCCTTGTGTAAAGAGCCTGTATCGATTAACACTGATGACCATGTTCTTCAGCCCATCAGCATATGAGAATGTCAGCAGGGCGGTCTGTGCTTGGCCTCTCTGCATCAGGCCCTGGCTGGGGAGCTCACAGGCCTCGTCAGGGCTGACTGCATGGACTTTATGCTAATGTGTGTACGTACATCAGGTACTAGAGCAGCTCTAATAGTGTGAAATCAGTTTATGAACATCACGAGTGGGTGTTTCGGAGAGCGTACCTTGGGTGTGTTAGCGTGTGCCTGTCGATGTAGAGGTGTTTGTGTGTGTGTGTGTAGAGCTGTGTGTGTGTGTCTGTGTGTGCATGTTGCTGTGTGTACATGTTACTGTGTGCGTGTGTGTGTGTGTGTGTGTGTGTGTGCGCATAGGTGTGTGTGAGTGCACCTGTGTGTGTGTGTGTGTCTCGAGAGATGCTAGTGTCTGTGAGTCCTCCCCAGCGTCCCTGATAAAGACATCCAGGTCTGCTCTGTGAATCCTCCCCAGCGTCCCTGATAAAGACATCCAGGTCTGCTCTGTGAGTCCTCCCCAGCGTCCCTGATAAAGACATCCAGGTCTGCTCTGTGAATCCCATCAGTATGCATGTGGAGGACGATCAGGATATTCACTTAAGGCGAGCTGGGTACAATTAGCTGTTAACATTACAAGCAGAATGGAGCTCTGTCCAGACACCCCCAGGGGAAATTACACCTCCAGCAAATCATTTAACTACAAACATTAACAAGCATTTGCATTTTTATTGCACCTGAAAAGAATAGCTGGGGTGTATTATCTCTGGAACACAGAGAGACTTTTTAGTTATTATTGTTCTGTCTTTCCTTGTGAAAACAATGGATGGTGTTCATCCCTGAGATGAACAAGAGGAGCGGAGGCCTCATCTTCACGTGGTTATGAGGACTGAAAGGGAAAGCAGAAACGGCTGGTGGGGGGAGACAATGACTCGTTTGTCATGCTAATCCCTCTTTTTATCCCTCGGAAAATAAACAAACAAAAACAGATGACAACACGAAGGCGTTAAGCTAAGTAAGATCTAAAGTTTGGCGTCCGGCGAGATTTTACTGTACAGCAGCTAGGGCAGATGGTCAAGAGAGGGGTTCTGTGTCCAGTTCCTCATTGTATCTTTTCTATCCTCCCTCTCTCCCCCTTTCTCTCTCTCCCCCTCTCTCCCCCTCTCTCCCCCTTTCTCTCTCTCCCCCTCTCTCCCCCTTTCTCCCCCTTTCTCTCTCTCCTCCTATCCTTTCTCTCTCCTCCTATCCTCTCTCTTTCCCCCTCTCACCTCCTTTCTCCAGGTGGGCAGTATGTGTGGCCAGTCCCCCCAGAGGGTGTCTCGCTCCGTGATGCCCCCTGCAGACCAGCCCCCTGGGGCCCCAGCCCCCCGCCACACCCAGCCTGCACCCTTCCACCCTGAGACTCTGGCAGGCCATCGCAGGTGAGAGGACAACCTGACCGCCAGCCTTCCTTCTGGCCTTTGCTCCAACCTCCTCCTCCTCCCCCTTCTCTTCCTCTGCAGAAGTGCTCTCTGATTGACAGTGCTCAGCTATTCTAGTGTTACTCCCACCCTTTCTGACAGGTGAAGAAATCTTGTGTGTGTGTTTATGTTTGGAAAGGTGTGTGTGTGTGGTGTGTGTGTGTGTGTGTGTGGTGCTTGGTAAGTGACATGTCTTCACCCCTTGACAGTCTCTCTGCAATAGCCGGTGTAAATGACCAGAGTGGTGCAGCTCGTCCCCTGGCCTCAGCAGAGTGGCCACATCCATGCCAATTAGTCACTGCACTCACTCCAGCTGCATCTCTCTTCCTCTTCACCTCTTTCTCTCACTCTTTCAGTCTCTCCGCTAGCCCGTACCATTACCGTTTTTATTTCATCCCTTCATTCTGTTGCTCTTTACTCCCTGTCTTTCTCTCTCTTTACCTCTGAAGCTTTATCTATGGTCTCTCAGCAGTGTGTGCATTACCATTATTGTAACAATAGCTTATCAATGCTGCTATTTCTCTCTTTTTCTATAACTCCATTCTCCCTCCCTCTCCCTCTCTCTCACCATACCTCTCACCATATCTCTCCTTCCCTCTCCTTGTCCTATCCTCTCTCCCTCTCTCTCACCATATCTCTCTCCTTCTCTCTCCTTCCCTCTCCTTGTCCTATCCTCCTTCCCTCCCTCTCTCCCGCCTCAGGGAGTTCATCTTCAGTCTGCGGGCTTTCAGCTCCTTCTACAGTGGTCTGGGGGAGACCCTGTGCGGCCGTGAGCCGGAGACGCTCAACCACTCCCTCTGCTGGAACGGACAGGAAATGACAGACAGGTAACCGCTCCCGCTCACCGAAGGGTGTCTTTGTTCACCGCATCAGAGAGGGCAGTAGGGGCAGAATTCTTAACCACTTCAATATCAAGGCTGCAGCTGTAATCCATCTAAATAGCACACTCTGCAACAATGAAACTATTTTACTGCTATGTGGTCCAGCTCATTACAGTAGATGTCTTAAAGTGTATAAACTCCCTTGAGCAGCCCCTCCAGTCAGGTGAGTGTACTTGACTTGAAGGTTAAGATTGTACGAAAGTGATGAGCTTTGCAAGGCTTGCCATTTCTCTATGTGAGTGTTTGTAAGTGTGTGTGTGTGTGTGTTTGTAAGTGTGTGTGTGTGTGTGTGTTTGTAAGTGTGTGTGTGTGTGAGTGAGTGTATAAATCTTGACTTGAGCGCCATGCAAGGTTATTAAAGTCAGCTGTTCTGTTTCCTTCCTCCCGCTTGGTTAATTGTCGCTTCGATCTTTCTGTCCTGCCCTCACCCTGATCTCTCCGCCCACCACAGAACCCAATTTGGATCTCCCAGCATTTCACTTCCCCTCTTGTCTTCTCCGCTCCTTGCATCGTAACTTCCTCCCTCATCCCAATTTCAATTTGCCTCACTTAGCCAAGCTCGTTTTTCTGTCTCCTCGTAAAATGTGCATCGATTTCAATCTTAGCAAAGGCACCTCCTGGTAGAACTAGAGGTGAGAATTAAAGTTTGTGTTTTCCCCCAAAGTAGCGACCTGGTCCCGGAGGAGGCTCAGGTGGAGGTGTAGCACTTGACCCTGTCCTCCAAGGAGAAGACAGAGGAGACGGAGTTCTTTCTTGGATGTCCCTGTGTCCTCTCAGTTCCTCTCAGGGGGAAGGAGGACAGAGAGAGGGAGGGAGGGGGAAGATATGGAAAGAGAGAAAGAAAAAGAGGGAGATGAGGACAGAGATGGAGGGAGGGTGAAAGAGAGTGAAAGAGAAGGAGGGTGAGAGAGATGAAGAGAGAGAGAGAGAGAGAGGTATGGTTTAGCGCACTCACAGCGTCCTCCGGGGCAGAGAGGAGGATGACGAAAGGGCAGAGGTATCCTGAGGAGATAATTACCATGGGCCAGAGAGGAGAGAGATGGTGATAGAGAGGTGGAGAGGAATGAGATGAAGAGATAGAGATGGTGAGGCAGAGAGAAGGGAGGCAGGATTGTTACTATGGTTCAGTGGAGAAAGAGGGTAATAGAGAGAGAGTTTTTGCCTGAAAAAGAGAGACTAAGACAGAAAGTCAGAGATATAGAAGGGTGAAAAAAGAGGGATGATTGAAACAGAGACGAATAGCAGTATCCCCAGAATTCTGTTCAGCTTTCTCAGTTCTGAGGCGATCTGTTTTTGCTGTCCTCTAAACAAGTGTGCTGGATCATGGCGACATGGTGACATACTCTCACGGGTATTGTGGTCTCTATTTACCAGTTCCTAAATGAACAGGGAAGTAAGGCTATCTTTTACTGGAGAGGACAGCTAAATATGGCTGCTGTAGTTATCAACCATGTTTGGCATCTCGCCCGTAGCTAGGATCAAAGGAATGCCACCATGTCATCATCATAGAGGTCTTGAAACAAACAAACACACACTTCAAAATAGCAGGTCCAATGACAGACATTTCTTGATTTACAGGTTGTATGCCCTTCATGGATGTATACTATCAATAAACATATATCTTCATCTTCAGCTGACCTGAACGACGTACTGTGGCTCCATTGTAAAACACGATCCCAGAGATGACATCTCATTAGAGCCCAATAAAGTGCAACAGACATGTCATCATATTACTGTCAGCCTTCTATGCATGTCACCAGGGCTAGCTGTCGAGCATGTCATAGTGCTCTTCAAAGGGACATCACAAGTCCTGGATGGCGTGGGGAACAGGTGTGTGACAGTGTGAGTCTCTGCAGGCCACCAAGCTCTCCTTCACAGACCCGGCACGTGCCTCCAGTGCTGCTCTTCATCTCTGCAGGCCCCTGTGGAAGGTGACAGGATAGACACACACATACAAATACACACAGATACACAAAACAACATGTCACCTTGTTTGAGTTATTCAGTGTAGTCTGTGCACATTGGGGACCTGCTATTTGGTTTAGGCAGGGCCGTGATGTTTCACCTTGAAGGTTCCAGACTGATCGTCATCCTGTTCTCAGACTGAGAATGGGTATTGTCAGCTGACAAATGGCAGATGTACCATGTGGAAACTAAGGTGACACACATCAAATCACATGTAAGCGTCCCATTCCAGTATGTCATTCTCATTCCACTTTTTGTCTCTGGCTCTTCTCATTAGTTTCTTCATCCTCTCACCACTCAGTAATCCTTTCCAGTCCATACTTCCTGCTCATCCCACAAGTTAATGGATCACACATCGCTTCATTATTTATGTAATAATTAACACAGGACGGGGTGGAGATCATAGGTAAGGAGAGGAATAAATAACTGGAAATGTGATTTGGCTTTAATGAAAAGTCTGGCTGAGGTGGCAATGAGGGCCTGACGAATGGACCTGGGAGGTTGGGGAAGGGAGGGTCATGGGTGTGTGTATGTGTGTGTGTGTGTGTGTGTGTGTGTGTGTGTGTGTATGTGTTAGTGAGATAAGAAAAGACTATGACCTCATGCAGTTCCATCACTGCCTAAAGGCTGGAGACCGAAACTTTTAATTTGCCTTATCTCAGCCAATCACTGGTTTCCTCTCAGTTACTTTTTCATACTGTTTAATATTTAACTCCACTTCAGTTTCGAAGTCGATCCATTGAGTCGAGATGGAAGCATCGCTTCCTTCATTATCACGTCCTCCTTATCTCTGTCGTCATACCCACGCAGTCATGCCACATCACCAGAGTGTGGGCACTGCCAGTGTGGCACGCAAGTCCAGCTCGATTCAATCCCTCCTTGTAGCCGTCCTAACAGCCCAGCCTGTTAGTGTGTGTGGGCTCATTCAGTCCCTGTGGCGTCCTCTCTGTGGCAGCGCGGGGATCTGAAAGGTTAATGGTACGTGTTGCTGTGGGCTCACGAGCACCTGCAGGAATGCTTGAACACAGAAGAACAACGAAAGACAGACTCCAAACATCCTCCTCCGCAAAGCACACACATGCATTGACAAAACATGGTCTCCGTTGCCAAGCTGGGAAAGATGCAGGCATGTATAAGCATGTCTGTCAGCTTCCTGCCTCCGCACTTTGGGGACTTTCCAGACTGAGCCACTTTGAGCAGTTAAAGTTTTTGGCGATATTTTGGTTGACTTTGGTAAAATCAATCATTTATGTACACACCTAGGACTTTAGATCCACTGGAACCTTTTTCTGTACAATGGCCAAATGCGTTCGTCGGTGATCAGCAGTTCTATCCTGTCACCACTAGATGGCAACAAAGCACTTCATTTTGGATTGGATGTGGGCTTCTTCTGCCACATCTGGATCAACAAAACAACAAGACAGCTCTGTCAGACATTAGTTGTTTTTCTCATTCCCTCTCTTATTCCCTCTCTTATTCCCTCCCTCCTCCCTCCCCCTCCCCTGCCCTCCCCCTGCCCTCCCCCTCCCCTCCGTCCCCCCCCCCCCCCCCTCCTCCCAGGTTCCCAGCCCCAGGCCTGAAGCGCCCTCACACCCATGGGTCTGACTCCAAGAACAAGCCTCCTGAACCAGTCATCAGCCAGATCATCGACAAACTCAAACACATCAACCAGGTAGGGTGTACGTGTGTGTATCCAGAGGTTTGTGCCTCATCCCAAATTACGCAAATTGAATTGAACTTTCTGCTCTTTATGTATACATCCCAACACATACACTAACACACTGATCCAGACTTACTGGCCTCCATACACAGGCAGGTTTGGATGGCCGGCCCAGTTCATGGGGGATGCAGGTTGCTTCCCCATGTAGAGGCCCCTGAGCCAGCAGGCTCAGCCCAGCTTCCCTCCCTGGGTTTAGGCTCAGGCCAGATGAGGCCAGGTGAGGGTTGGGGCTCACGTTCAGTCTCCAGCAGACTGGGCTGCTGGTGCCTCTGAAGACCCTCTCAGAGCTGATGTGGGCTGTTATGACGGACTGGGCTTATTTCCCCCCTCACACTAAGCCGCAGCTGTCGTCAAGACTGCGCCCCCCCCCCCCCCCCCCCCCCTTCTGTGTCCTCTTCCGTTTCCATGCCAACCCGCCTTGACGAGGGCGGGTCGCGTTTTGAAGATACCCGTATGAGGTGCCTTTCAGCTTAGTCTGCCTCAGTAGCTGTCTGTACTGGCCTATCAGATCAGTGGAGGTCCCCTGGCTGTTGTGGTAAGCTTTAGACCGTTCTGTTGACCGGCAGAGCTGAGCTGGTACCCCTACCTACACACTCTCCATTAGCTTAGGTCAAGTCAGCTTCCTCCTCTGTGTGAGAGTGTGTGTTTGTGCGCGTGTACACCTGTGTGTGTGTGTGTGTGTGATGTAGTGCAGTGAGAGCTTGTGTGCTGCAAGCCTGTCTCAATGGATCATCATCCCTCTCCCTTGTTCAAACAAACTGAGCGAGGAGATCTAAGGAGGAACTGTGTGGCCCCCACTTCCCCTGTCCCACCCCAGCCCCTCAGGGGGAGAGAGGGGGTCTCCACCCCAGCCCCTCAGGGGGAGAGAGGGGGTCTCCACCCCAGGGAGACACTGTGATTTTCCCAATTACTTTTGCTGAATTACCTCATGCACTTTTAGTCATTTAGTCCCTCTGAAAACAAGGAGACATATTTGTGAATGTTTGGAGTTCTGTCTTCCTCCACTCTCTCACAGCTGCCTTTTACTGGGCAACAGTTTTCATTCTGTTGATATTACGCACATAAGTGCACGGGCGCCAACACAGTGAAGCATATGCATACACACACACACACACACACACTAGCATACATACACACGTATGCACATGCTTACACACACACTATATATGCTTACTCACACAAACACCACACACACAGACAGACACACACACACACGCAGACAGACACACACACACACAGACAGACACAAAGGTACAGACAGACATTCACTTGATCAAACTATGCAAGAGTGTACTGATGACATATTGGTTGTAGAATCTGGAGAGGCAAATGACTGGCCTCTTTGTGCAACTGGGCCAAAACCATCCTAAACCCCTTGGAACACGTACTGTGCTAAACTGTGTCTTCTGCCTCACGGTTGTGGTGTGTGCGTGGGTGCATGTGTGTGCGGCTGCAGCTGTGTATGTGTACTTGTGTTTACTCTAGGGTCTGAAGTCTCTTGGCAGATTGGGACTTTAAACTAGAACTCAGATTGAGGCTGTGAAAGCTCAGTACAACACAAGAACACACTATGGTTGACCATTAACACGAATGGTTCTCATAACAGAACAATGCTGACATTTCAGATGGAACGAACCACAAGGTTTGCTATGATACAAGAGTGTGTAATAGTGTATACTGATGGAACATCTAAAGTATATTAATTGTACAGGGTAATGGCAGCATAGAATTGTGTGGACTAGCATAGCATAGTAAAGTATAGAGGAGTGTTACATATTATAATGTAGTGTTGGCACTGTATAGTGTCATATAACATAGTATAGTGTAATAGCCTAGTATGGTCCAGTTGGACATCCAAGTTGTCCAGACCCTGTCCAGCCCAGCATGTCAGGGCTGTAGAAGGTGCTGTTGTTGAGTGTGAGAAGTGCCCCAGTTTTACAAGGTACCCTCCTCCCCCAGTTAGAACACCCCATCTGAATGGTGGGAAGCTGCAGCACATGTACTAGTGTGTGTGTGCATGTGATTGTGGATGAGTGGGTGTGTGTGTGTGTGTGTGTGTGTGAGTGAGTATGTGAGTGAGTAAGTGAGTGAGAGTGGATGTGTGTGTGTGTGTGTGTGTGTAACTTTCCTGACGGTATAAAGCTGAAGCAAGCTACACTTCATCATAGAAATGGCTTATTGACGTTTACACATGCTTTACAACTGCTACAGGAGGCTAATGTTCCTATAAATTTCCAGCTGAATCTACAGTAGAGGAGTTTGCAGACCGTGAACCAAATCAATAGTTCTAGGAAGGCCCGTTCTGAAACCAGGGGACTGGGTCCCAGTCCGGCCCATGTGAGAGCCTGCTATAGGGGCCATCCGAGACCACTCCCCCACCCCCTTCCACCTCCCACACTAAAGAACACACTTCCTCCCAGGGTTTAATCCCCTCCATGTTTCTTCCCTTTCCTCCTGCCTTGAGTGCTGTCTGTGACAGCGGCGCAGCGAGGCCGAGCGGAAGCGTGTCATCCCTCACGCTGTCAGGGCTGAGGAGAGCCTCTGCAGACCGGCCCGGCCACGGGACACACAGCCCCGGCACTCCTCTCTCTCCCAGGCTAAACTAAACACACGAAAAAAACACAAAGCCTTTCCTCCCCGCGCTTAGAAAACCAGCCGTTCTCACGCCTCGGGCGGCTGATGTCATGCCTCCGTCGTGGCCAAGATTCAAATGGACGGGGCTCTATAAATGGATGGAGAGAAATGACTTTCAGCTCAGGCTACTCTGCTTTGGAATGTCCAGACCTTCTAGGACCACACAGAGCTGCCCCAGACCTCAGGGTCTACATTGGCTACGTGTTGCGGATGAAGTATGCACGTCAATGTGGGTGTGTGTTTGGGTGCTTGTGTGTGTGTGTGTGCGCGCGTGTGATGTACTAGGTTGCCAAGGAGAACTGAGTTTATATGAGCTAGGTTATTTCAGCATATCCTCCTAGACAGCCAGGCAGCAGTTGATGGATGTGCAGTTATTCCAGTGAGCAGTGCTTAAGGAAGTATCTTCAACGTGTGGGTAACACAACACAGATGACTTAGCATTTCTCCACGACTATTTATTTGTTGATGTTTATTAATGTTTGTGCACCATTCGGTTCGGGATATTGAGTTACATATCAGTCGTTTACATGATCATAGTTGACTCAAATTAGATTGGAATATTTTCTGTATTTTGATGATCTGTTCCATTCCCCAGGAGATGGCTTGTTGAACATCTGTTCAACTTCCCAGGATATCATGTTTCAACTCCTAACAACTCATCTCACAGGACACGCTTGAGCTAGTGGCAAAATAGAGCAATTATGTGATTGGTCTTTGATTATGGAGCATTTCCCCTGTCAGATGAGTTTGCCGTTCAGTTGGTCCAAACTTGGGGGGATTGTCCCCATAGGTTCCTTTTAGTCATGTGACATTGGATATGGATGGTTGATGGATATATTGGAAATACATAAAGTGTCTTGTTAGTGGAGAAACGTTACAAATGTCTGTATCACTTCCAGCCACTAGTAATGGTCTCTTCACTTTGGTTCTGCTCTCTTCTGTTTGGAGAACAAGACTCGACAAGAGCCAATAACATTTTCATGTTTCTTTTTTCTTTGGGTCAGTAAATTGTCAACGATTCTCTCTTCCTTCCTTCCCTCTCTCTCCCTCTTTTTTCTCTTTCTCTCTTTTTCTCTTTTTTCTTTCTTTCTTTCTTTCTCTCTCCCTCTCTCTCTCTCTCTCTCTCGCTCTCTCTCCCTCTCTCCCTCTCTCTTCATTCCTTCATCTTCTTTCTCCCTGTTCCTTGCCAGTCCCTGCCTCTCCCTTTCTGTGCTGAGTTGTAAGTGACAGACTCCAGCCCTGTCACCCCCCCCCCCCTCCCCTCCTCCTGATACCCCCTCCTCTTTCCCTCCTCCAGACACCCTCCCCCCATCCCACCTCCGCCCCCCAGCTTCCCAGCCTAATTGAAGCCAGGACCTGGGAAAATCCTGCAGGTAGGACAGGAATCCAGGGTGGAAAATAAACCAGATCCCGAGCGCCACAAATTCCATCACGCAGTCTCACTTCCTCCGAGCCACAGCAGTCACTAGAGCCTGGGCAGCTCGCTCTCAACACCTCATACACACTCGAAGCACACACACTCCTCTCCTGCACACTCTAAGCACACACACTCCTCTCCTACACACTCGAAGCACACACACTCCTCTCCTACACACTCGAAGCACACACACTCCTCTCCTGCACACTCGAAGCACACACACTCCTCTCCTACACACTCGAAGCACACACACTCCCTTCCTAAACACACAAAGCACACACACTACCCTGTGTGAGCGGCACTGTACACAGCAACCTCGTGCGTGCACATATCCATGCAGGTTATACCCTAAAACACTGGGCCACAGTTTAATTATGAAGCAGTATGATCGCTGAAGTGTAACTAGCTGTGCCGCTTTCCGAGTTGATGCAAATCATGTTGGGGTTCTTGAAAGGGTCTTGAAGCAGGCCAGGGGAGCTGTCTCCTACAACGTGTGCTTCTAATCCCCCTAATGGAGCTGCTGGGTGTGAGGCCATGCCTGCTGCTCTGTAAACCTTCCCTCCCTGAGCCATTACGGCCTGCTCCACTCAAAGACCTGACTGCTGTTTGATCTTATTTACTGATGTTAGTTAATATGCCCCCCTCGGGGTCTCGTCCACGGTAGTTGCCTTCTTGTTTTGATGTTTTTTTGTTTTAACAGTGGAAGAGGAGGGAGAGGGGGATGAAGGTAGGTGTGTGTGTGTCCTCTCTTGGGGGGGGGGGGGCAGGTAGCTGAAGGGAGTTTTAGATGAGGTGTCTCTCCTGGTGCAGATCCCTGCTGGGCAGAACCTTCAGTGAACTTGGAAGGAGCTGCTGAAGGAGTCGGTGTGTGTGCGTTCACTTTTCTGAACTGGTCAATAGTGCATCTGTGCTTTCATACTGACTAAAAGTGCTAAAAAATAAAAGTCAATATCACCCCCGGGACCAATAGAAGGTGACGAAAGGACGTTAGCGATTACAGCGATCCAGGATGGAGAGAGTAAGAGACTCAATTCACCCCCATTTAAATCACCAACAAAATGTTGACTTTGGTTTGGATGAGGATTTCAGTATCCAAACTGCCCATTTGAAGTCCAAAAAGAACAAAAATGTACAAAACACTGTCATGTGTGTATATATACACAAACTGAGTTGATCCGATTGATAAGCATATTGGGGCAGCCGTCCAATCCCTGACCCAGCTGGCCCTTCAGTTCACCAGAGCTTTGTTTACAAATCCATTAGAGGCACAAAAAGAAATTACACTTCAACACTGGCCTGTACACTAACATCCGGGGGTTCTGGTCCCTTAACTTTCAGATTCCTCCAAGCCCTCCACCCCCACACCCTAACCCCCCTTACCAGCACCCCCCAGACCCAGTCTCTCCCCCGCTGGCTGGGAGGTCAGACAGAGCATGTGAGGGCCCTTTTCCTCCCAATTAGTCCCCCTGCTAATGAGGCCCAACCTCCCTCTTCCTCCCTCCCTCCCTCCGCCACTTACTTACCTCCACATCTCCTCATCCCCCCAGCCCTGCGGCCCGGGCCAGGGTCACCCCTCTCTCCCACCCCCGACTTCTCTACCACTACCACCCCACTGGGTGTAATAATCACACAGCCAGCCTGTAAAAACTCTGGGGTCCAAACCAGCAAGCTCCTTACCTCAAATACAGATTCTAGGTTGCTGTAGTACACATCTATATCTGTGCTACATGTGCACTGTATTTTCTTTATGCACTATTAGTACGTTGCTTTGAATACAAGTTTCTGCTAAATTCGCAAAATGTACATCGATTCTGTGCTTTATTGCACAAAACCATGCCCCTACCTAGCCTTATATGTCCATTACTACTAGTAAATCCAGGCCTTAACACATGACAGCATTTTCTCTACTGCATAGAGAGTCGGCAGAGTGAAAAGGAGGACTGGGGTTGAGATCAGAGCTGTGTCCTGGACTGGCGTTCCCAGTGTGACCTGTAGGGGGCTGCAGAAGTTTCTGGTTCAGATAGACCTGTCGTCACTGCTAAGAGTCATGGGGTGGGAGGAGGAGTGTACCGGGAGCCCCCCCCCCCCCTCCTCCCTCTCTCCCCTCCCGTTGCTGAAGGTCAGGGGTGGCACTTCCTGTTTCCTGTCTCTGCTGGGTCATCAGAGGGTCTCGCTACGAGGGTCAGAGACCTCCACTGTTTCTCTTCTGCCTTTTGTTTGGGGGGGGGGGATTAGTGTGTTAGTACTCCCTTACTTTATCAGGTTTCTCTCCCTCCCCCTCTCCTCTCCCCTCCCTCCCCCTCTCCCCCTACTCCCCCCTCTCCCTGTG
Organism: Hypomesus transpacificus; assembly: GCF_021917145.1. NCBI lineage: Eukaryota > Metazoa > Chordata > Actinopteri > Osmeriformes > Osmeridae > Hypomesus > Hypomesus transpacificus. Next base: position 9,924,183 of record NC_061060.1, read on the forward strand.
CTCAGTGGCAGTGCTCCTGATGATAGCCTGGGGGCTCAGAGGAGGCCTGAGCAAACACAGCCCTGTCCTCCCTCTCATCCCTCTCATCCCTCCGTCACTTCATCCCTCCATCACTTCATCCGCCCTGCTGCCGGTAGGAGGGGTCATGGGATGCCCGGCCACGGTCGGGAGGGAGGGTCGTTCAGCAGACCACATGACTCTGGGAACCTTGGTGATAACGTGTGAAGCAGAGGAGCAGCAGACAAGAAGGGCTTGTCTGAGAGCACTAATCTGATTTAGCACCCAGCGGCCCTGCCCGGAATGGGACTTTTTAACCATAAAACCCCCTCTAAGACAATCAGCCACATTCACAGACACATGCCGAGGTTTTCATTTGGTTGGCAAAAAGTGAAAGAAAGTTTTTGGGGATTTGTACACATGCCAGAGATATTGATTTCACAGGCAATGGAATCACTGAAGATGCAATTTTAGAAACTTTTAAGCCGGTTTCTAAACTGCAATGGAAAACTGCTTTTCTTTGATATAATATGTTGAGTTTATGACATTCCAGGACAGATTGTATCATCACTCTGAGAATTTCTGTAACCAATCTGATTTTATATTATATTCAGGTTTTTATGGATTTATTTGAAGGTGCAAAGAATGTGTTTTAGCCAATTTCACTAAATCCTTTCAGATTTGTATCCAAACTGGAAAATCCTGGAAATGCTCTCTGTATTTAGTCAAAAGGTGGGGTGGGCACACGCCCAGTTTAACACAGGACCAGAGAGCTGCTCCTCTCTGGGGTTAGTACAAACTGGAAATTAAAGTAGGAAATTAATCTTGTCTGCATCAACTGTCTGGGACAGGGCTGCCCCCACGTGACAGATAAGGCTGCAGACAGATTGAGGAGGAGCACAGAGAAGGAGAGAAGAATGAAGGAACACAGGTCTCCCTCCCCTTCTCACTTCAAATTCAATAAAAGTTGAGTAATGGGTCCAGGAGAGCTGGGTGGGAGCTGGGCAGGCTGGGTCCTCCTCAAGGCTCTCAGTCACTCGGCCCACTGAGGAGATTTCCATGACTCACCAAGTGAAAATGTGCCTTCTGTCATCTCTCTCTCTCTCTCTCTCTCTCTCTCTCTCTCTCTCTCTCTCTCTCCCTCTCTCCCTCTCTCTCTGTCTTTAGCCTCTCTCAAGCTCTCTTGCTGGTGCTCCTGCGCCCCCCCACACCCTCTTCTCCTCCCAACCCCCCCCTTCTCCCACTTTCTCCTTATATGCGCTACTCATCGCATAGCAGCACTTCTAACATGATACAGGCACGTACATGTACAGTCCCTATAGCTGTGTGTGTTATTGTGGTGTGTGTACATGAACTTCTCATCCGCAGTACTGATAATGAAAAGTAAACATTTCTCAGTAGTGTTGTTCAGAGAAGAAGCCTTGTTAAGGTCGGAGTGCCTTGGTCTGGTGAATCCTCTATATTTGGCCTGAGAGCCAGCTTGTTCTGGACTGTCTGGGCCAGAGAGGTCAGTGAACCAGATGGAGTTTGGAGGCCTGCAGGCCTGCCAGCAGACCTCACTGTGGACACTGTGGATAGTGTTTACTCATGAAGATGATGAAGACATATATTCACGTTTAAACTATGAAACAAATACTAGAGGCCAGAAACAGTTTTATTTCAGCTGTATAGACGTCCAAACTACTTTGGTTCCGACAGATAAACAAGCAGACAGACGCGTCAGCAGATTCCGTCTGGGCCGAGTCACGGCCCACAGGCCCAGACATGTCCTTTGCTCCGCGAGGACGACAAAACACAGAGCCTGATCCCTATCAGTCCAGAAGGAGGACAAGAAACACACCTCTTCCAATCCATCTCTGTCCTCATCACTCACTCTCCCCTGCCTCAGTCCTCACATCCCCCACTCTTTCACCCTCGTCCTTTCTCCAGTTCTACATAGCTTTTTTCACACTTTTTGCTTCGTCCCTTGTTTCCTAGTAATTCCTTCTTCCTGTGTTCTGATAAGCTATTTGTTGGAATTTGTGTTCCTGTTCTCAGTGGTTGCTTTTAAGTCTATTTTCCCTTTGTGGAATGGTAATAAAATGGAGATGAGCATATTTTCATCTGGCCACCTGTTTATATGAAGACAGGACAAAAAATGAGATGTTCCACGTGGATTCCCGAGCCTCCCTGAACATAAGCTGTGTCCGCTGCAGGTAGCCAGGCCAGCGTCGGAGCAGCCTGACCCCGTGGCCATGGCCTGCATCAGAGCACCAGCTGTTCCACAGTGACCCTGTCAGGAGTTTGCGTCATGTGGGAGGCAGGGACAGCCTTGTGGTTGGTGTGTCTCTGTCTGTGCAGGCCTGCATTGAGCAACCCGACCACATGTTTGGGCTCTGTGCGTGTATCCCTCCGTGCCCGCCGCCCTCCCTCGTGACAGAGCGGAGGAGAAGAGCTGTGGGACGCATGGCCAAGCTGATTACATGTTCTGTAGTCCCCTCAGCTCCGGCCAGCTGTCTAGCAAAGCAGCTAACTCCTCCCTGGAAACCTCTGTACAGCGCGAGAGAGGAGAGAGAAAAGTAGAGAACAGATAAAGATCCAGATTTCCTCCCTTAATCTGAAACATACTGAGTAACAAAAAAAAAGAAAAGAAAGTTGATTTTATTTGTTTCCTCTCCTGCTTCCTTCAGGGTTTCTTTATTGCTGGAGATTCCGGCTCCGAGAGAGAGTGACTTAGTTGAGGTTTCTGCCTCTTGTGGTAAATCTGGAGGCTCTTGTCAGCTCTGGTTGTGGCCCGGGCCGTGCCAAGATCGCAGCGTCACTTTCGACACAAACATCCCCTCGGGCGACCGCAGCCGTGGCAACAGGCAGCCAGCAGCCTGCAGCCACAGCTGCCCGCCACAGTGCCACAGAGAGGGGCCCTGCCCTGCTGCCACCCTGGAGCAGAGGGCCCCTCTGGAGCCTCTGTGGCCTGGAGGGGCACGCTGGCATGATGACAGAGAGAAGCACACTGCTGTGTCTGTCTGTCTGCTACTGTTGGGTTAAGGTTAGGCCTGTTGCTGTTGAACAGAGTTGACCTGAACGACCTGACTGTGGTTTTGAAAAAGGCAGGGTTTTCGCAATAGTTACTCCGACACTGAATTTTCTTCTGGGTTCTTAACATTTACCAGAGAAGGGAACATTGTTTGTCCTTGTGTTTCAGCAGTCAGTATTTTAGGCAGATGGTGAAAGCGGTTCTGCATCGTCGTGTGCCCGTAAACAAGACCAGTTGCTGCTGCCCATGTTTTTCCTCAGTCCCTGTACCTTATTTTAGGTTTTGTTCTAAAATACCCCCCCGACCACATCTTTCTCCCCCGTCTTTATGACTGTTTTCTTTCAGTCTTTTTTGCTTTTAATTTGTTTGTGGGACACCCCTCCCCACGTCGGACTGCGTTGCCAGGCGACGGACCTCGGGAAGGAATTCCTAGACCTCAGTAAATCTACTGAGGGCGCTGGCACGCGCTCGCAAACATGATTCTTTCTTAAACGAGAAGGTTAAGTGCATTAAATTCCCATTGCTCATGGCGAGAAATAGAAGAGAGTCCATAAGCCTGTTTTTTATGGACTTGTGTTTGAGAAGAGATGCTGCAAGCGGACAGGGCCGTCTGAGAGTCGTGAGTCAGCAGGTGGCGCTGTCTAAGGCTCGTTCCCCATCTCTCCCTTCATGCCAGACCACCTATTATCCCAGGGTGGTCAGTGAGACTGAGAGAGAGAGAAGGAGAGGGAGACGGAGTGGAAGAGAGCGAGGAGGAGTAATTCTAATTTACAGAAGTTAGAATGTTCCTATGGATTACTGGTTTTTATGAAGGACTGTTTGTCCATCCGTTGGCCTTAAGTGACCAGGCTTGTAGAAATGTTGTGGTCATCGCCCATGTTTGGCCCCAATGTTGGGGTCTGAATAGAGGCCTGTTGGGCTGCCCTTGGAGGAACAGGCTTCGGTGTGTTCTCTGTCTAAACTCTGGAGTTTGTGTCACTTGGAAATCCCAGATTGACTCGTTTGTATAAGGAGGCTGGGAAAGGGAACAGCATTGTTGACTTTCCTACCCATGTACTTCTGGGATTATCACAGTCTTTTACTCCTCCTTCATCCCCTCTGAGTCTGATCCTTGTCAGGAATTCTCTACTTTCTTGTTTCCGTTGCAACTGACCTGACAGAGAGAGGGAGAGGGAGAGGGAGAGGGAGAGGGAGAGGGAGAGGGAGAGGGAGAGGGAGAGGGAGAGGGAGAGGGAGAGGGAGAGGGAGAGGGGAGAGGGGAGAGGGGAGAGGGGAGAGGGGAGAGGGAGAGGGAGAGGGAGAGGGAGAGGGAGAGGGAGAGGGAGAGGGAGAGGGAGAGGGAGAGGGGAGAGGGGAGAGGGGAGAGGGAGAGGGAGAGGGAGAGGGAGAGGGAGAGGGAGAGGGAGAGGGAGAGGCATAGGAACCCAATTTTCTCCCTTAGACAACCGCATCAACAAAAACAACAACAACCAAAATACCTGCTGATGTACGCAGATAGGAAGGAAATCAATAAAACACAAAGAGGGGCAGGCAGTGGAATGGAAAGATGAAAGGAGGGCTGGAGAAGGAGGGAGGGAGTAAGGGGGGTTGGATGGAATTTAGCACATCTGTTACCTTGGCAGGGCTCTTAATCATGTGTGATGTTGTGTGGTGGTTGAGAGGTGGTCACAGTAGAGGTTGTCTCCAGGGCTACGGTCATGTGCTACAAACAGTTGTTGAGGGACTCGGCCGAGGCCGTTGGCCGGGGGCATGCTAGAGGTGATACCCTGAAGCAAATCTTCCACAGCGCACGGGCTCTGCAATTAGATGTCATGGAGAACAAATAAGGGTGTCTTTTTTTCCCTCAAGCTGTTTCCATTTTTCATCGTGATCAATGACCTCAACACCAGAGAAGCTCTGAACATTCAAACACTGAGAGGACAAACTGATGTCGGTGTTGGTGTTAACTGAGGATTATTTTTATATTTCTTAACTTTCCAACCTAGTCTTCTCTTTTTGAGCTCTTGATGTTGTGTAGATGTTTTGTAAATAGTGTGTGAGATACTTTGCCCGCGGCTTGGAAGGTTTACATTTTTTATACCTAAGATTTACCGCTCTTGGACATTTGAGAGTAATTTACGAGTTGATTGGTTTACCACAGTCTTCAATAAACACAATTCCGGTATGTGTTGCACAACACATAATAAGCTTCTATAAGTTGGGAAAATGTTTTAATTAATTAGGATTTCAAAAAATGCACTTCAGAGCTGAAAACAGCAGCATGGTAATGACATTAGATACAAATTCTAAAGTGGAATTACATTTCTACCATCAACATTGTGGGTCAAGTAGCAGTCACACTACAAAAAGCTTGTGACACCATCTACATGTCATTCAACACTGACACAGACTCATGCCTTCCTGCACATGCAAAACTAGATCTACAAATTAGATATCTCACTATCTTTACATTTCTAAAATGTGACTTGAACTGTTGTCCAGTGTACTGGAATGTATTTTTCCTCGTCAGTTTGTTGCCAGTGTATACAAGTTGCCCAGATACAACCACTCAAGACATCCACGTTGGCCAACAACAACAGAATCACACAATCCTGTTGACCAGAAGGCTCCCCTCCTACCATCTAATTACACATCCCTGCATGGACCCACAGCCACAGGCTCTTTCTGCTTGGTCGTTTCCACCCGTCAGGGTGATCGGACCTGCACAGAAAGAAGATATCTGGCTCCCATAGCAGAAGGCCTATTTTTCTGCATAGTAATTATAATTGCAATTTGGTACATGCCATTCTTTTTAGGTCTGACCATATTTTCCCCGGAGTTTCCCTTCCACCTCTCGTACTACCCCTCAAGACAAACAGTGACAATGACTGGCTGAATAAGACGAAACCAGACACTTTAAAGCCGTTTCCTTTGCTCATGTAGAGTAGGCCTACCTGTAATGCACTGTACATTCCATCACGGATATAAAGTTCCAATGTAATGAGGACAGAGCAACTTAATGCTCCACACTAATATTTCATTATGATACTTCCCTATATGTCCTGTGTACTGTATGTACACCATACTAAAGACATGAGTTCCCCCATGGTTAAATTGATTTGTATTCAATTGGGCCGAATGCGGCATGAGTCTGGAGGGCTGGTGTGGGGGGTGAGTCTGGAGGGCTGGTGTGGGGTGAGTCTGGAGGGCTGGTGTGGGGGGTGAGTCTGGAGGGCTGGTGTGGGGTGAGTCTGGAGGGCTGGTGTGGGGGGTGAGTCTGGAGGGCTGGTGTGGGGGGTGAGTCTGGAGGGCTGGTGTGGGGGGTGAGTCTGGAGGGCTGGTGGGGGGTGAGTCTGGAGGGCTGGTGTGGGGGGTGAGTCTGGAGGGCTGGTGTGGGGGGTGAGTCTGGAGGGCTGGTGTGGGGGGTGAGTCTGGAGGGCTGGTGTGGGGTGAGTCTGGAGGGCTAGTGTGGGGTGAGTCTGGAGGGCTGGTGTGGGGTGAGTCTGGAGGGCTGGTGTGGGGGGTGAGTCTGGAGGGCTGGTGTGGGGTGTGAGCGTCTCCTCTGTGTCCTGTAGCTGCTGCGTCTGGTCACGGTGCCTGAGAAGCGCTGGAGGGCTCGCTCCGGGGGAGGCGGGGCGGACGGACGGAACGAGGAGGATGAAGAGGAAGGGCTGGTGAGCGGCGACTGCGATGACGAGGACGAGTGTACCGGGGTGTCCGGGCTGGGACCTCCACCCAGGCGTAAACGCCTGCGCATCTTTGCAGGTGAGACTTTACCCCTGACTCAGACACTATGGCGGCCATCTTTGTGTTCTCAAAACTTCGGTGCTGAGCTGACTTCAAATGAACAGCTATATCCACATTGATGTCCCACTGTTATTGTACATTGATGAATGGGGTTAGGAAAAAATGCTGGCACAGCGCAGTGTTGTCACTGTTAATCGCTGTTTATGGATCAAGACATTTTTATTGGAGAGAAGCCAGTTCATACAGCGAACTACATTTCCCAGACGTATCTTCATGGACTGAGCAGGTGTTTAAGCGTGAATACTGTCTGTGCTGCCAAAAGGTTCTAGTGCCAGTCAGGGGGTGTGGATGCAGGTAGGGGCCAGATGACTTCCTTGTCACCTCAACCTCTCCACCTCCACATTGTCTACCCCCCCCCCCCCAGCCCCCTCCGCCTCCGCTACCCGAAAAAGACGCTCGCTCGAAAAGACAAACAGAGAACAAAAGAAGCAACAAACTCTTTGGAGAAAAGAAACCAAACAGCAGAAGGGGGAATAACAGGGAGGCAGCAGGAACAAGGGGCTGCGCTGCTCCGACACAAAGCCAGCCCAGCTGAGTCAACAGGCGGGCGGGAGTAGTCCTCGGGAGTAGGGTGTTGTGGCAGGGCTCTGGGCTTGCTGGCCAGGGAGCGGGACCAGAACCAGGACCAGGGGTTAGCGCAGGAATTCAGCAGGCCCAACACATCCAGCGGCCTGGGCCGTGAGAGCCTGATGCCCCTCCTGCTGCTCCTGGAGGGAGAGCCTTCTGCTCGGGCTCCCAACCCGGGAGTTCGGTTGTCCTCCTCGGGGCGCTGAACTGCTCATCACCTCACCCAGTGGGGCAGCTGGTTGTGTATTTGTCTTCCCTACCCCTCCCTGTAATTCCATTCCATCACTAAAGACACCTTGGTCTTTTCTCTGGGTGTGTGTGTGTGTGTGTGTGCGTGTGCATGTGTGTGTGTGTGTGTGTGTGTGTAGGTTATGTGCTTACGTGTGTGTGCAGTGTCTGCCTGTTTGTGTATCAGTGTCAGTGATGTTTGCAGACCTTGGGACTGTCTCCTGAAGCAAGTATGGAGATAGCTGCTGATAGCCTGTGATGACCCAGTAAAACGCCGACCCCTCCTGACCTGTCATCCCGTTTTGGTCAAACAGGGGGCTGGGGGTTCGAAGGTCACGGCACAGACCAGAGGGCCTAATGGGGGGCCTGTCTGTGCCTGGCGCTTCGAGATGGACGAGACAGATCTGGTTTCACAAAGCAGGCAGTTGAGTGGAGGGTCGACCAGACCACAGAGCACCTCCAGCTCCACTGCCCTGGGAAAGGGGACACAAGCCACAACAACAAGGTGCAGACAGGACGCAGGCAGGGCCCCCGGTGCCCCCTACGCTAAAGCTGTCAACCTGCTGACCACAGACTGGATGTTCGGAATCATCTCCTGTGATTGATCTGGCCCCCCGCTCATTCTAAACACAGATTCCAGAGTCAACTCCTCACCCCCCACTCCCCATCCCATCCACACACCCCTCCACCGCCATGCATTCCCCTGAGCATTCCGGGCGAGGGGAGCTATTCCAGGACAGGGTCTGTGTGTCGTGTGTCTGTCCTCCCCCAGTCAGACGCAGGCAGGCAGGCAGGCAGGCAGGCTGAACATGGGCCTCTCCTGGACACTCTGCTTACGTCATGCATGAGAGACAGCATGGTCATGAGCTGTGCTGTGTCGTATGTGGATATATTTAGACCGCCTGCATGCAGATGTCGCATGGGTCTGTGTGTGGTTGTGTGTGTGGTTGACTGTGTGTGTGTGTGTGTGTGTGCCAATGATCATGACTCACCTGTGTGACTGCCTCTCTACCTCCCTCCCCCTCTCTCCGCTCCATTTCCTTTCTATGCCCTCTCTTTTTACACTCCCTCCTCCTAATCCCCCTCTTTATCAGAGACAGAAACCGGTTAGTAAACAGTACAGCGCTCCTCCCTGCAATACAACTGAATCTACATTCAAATAGAATCCTCTAGAGTGTTCCTGTGGTGACTTCTGGTTAGCAGGCCCCATGTCGGGTCCAGGCTGGGTTGATTGTGCTGACCTGGATGGCCCTTCTCCCCATGTCCTACCACCTCAGCATGCTTGGGGCGTGCTCTGTGAATAGACCTCTTGTTAGCTTCCAAGCCTCAGACATTCGGTCACTGTAAGCACAGAAGAAAAGCTGTTTTCTTGGAAGCTCTTGAGCCTTTTATCAGCGCCAGAGGTTAGAAAAATACAAAGTGGAAATATGCCTGTAATGTGAAACACGCAGCGCCCTGCAAGGGGCAGGGCTGGGCTCAATGGTCTGGTACACATTTACTGGAAGGATGGAGGGAGGAAGAAAGATAGGAGAAATGGTGAGAAGATGGGGGGAAAAAGCTTAAATTGTGAGAATGAAAGTGAGGGAGAGACACAAATGTAAACATACTGTATATAAACATTGCCTATGAGCTGAGTTAACGACCATGTTGCCAGGTTTTAGAATGTGGAATGCTAATGAGGTCCAGGTGTGACCACTGACCTCCAGCACCTGATAGGTGAGTAACACGGCGGCGCTGTTTTATCAAAGTAGCCAATCACCAAGCACTATTTATGTTTCATCATCTGGATCCGGGAAAACGTTTACACGAGAAGCATTAACCGTGTATTATGCTTCCCTGCCCGTGCTGCTCTGTACCCCTGCCTAGCAAGGCTACCGTGTTACTGGACATACTGTCTGCACCTTGGGCTCAGACATGTGGTAGACATGTAAAAGGCATGTGCCGTGCAGGTTGGCGTGAGACAAGGAGTCAGTTAGAACAGATGTAGGAGAGGAGGACCACAGGTGCATGTGGGGGGGGGGGGGGGGGGGGGGGACATCTGTGTCTGTGGGGGGAGGGTGAGGGGGGCTATGCGCATCAGAGAGGTACAGACTAAACTAAATCATCCCTGTTGAAGTCTCACCCCTACCAAGACTACTCACAACATATCCTGTAACAAAGAGGGGGGCATCAAACTTGATGGGGTCCGTTGGGCTTTGGGCTGCACATACTGTATCTGTTGTGTCGTGGAATGAAGCCGCTCAGACCGGTCTTTAGATAAGGCCATTTGTTTGTGAGGGAAATGAGCGCGGTTAACAGAGAATGGACCAGATGTTGTTGGTTCGTCTGGAGCACACTGCAACCACACTCATCTGCAAAATATCCCATTTAGGGTCGAGGGCAAGAGGCAAGGAGGCTGTGGGGGAGATTTAAAAGAGGAGAGGAGAGGAGGAGAGGAGGAGAGGAGGAGAGGAGGAGAGGAGGAGAGGAGGAGAGGACAGGAGAGGAGAGGAGGGGAGAGGAGAGGAGGGAAAGGAGAAGAGGGGAGGGTAGGGGAGGGGGAGAGAGGAGAGGATTGGAGGGCAAGGGAGGGGAAGGGAGGGGAGACAATTGGAAAGGAGAGGAGGAGATGTTAAGGGTCTGGAATGGAGAACACACTGGACAGATTTAAACCCAGCCTTTCCTCCTGAAGCTTATAAATAACCAACTCTGTAAATGTGCCCAAGCTTCCTCCTCCTTCTCCTCCATTTCCTCATCCTTCTCCTCCTCCTCTTCTTTTTCCTTTTTTGCCCTACGCCCCTCACAAAAATAATGAAGCTTGCCACCATCTGTGTAAACAGGCTTGGTTGGTGTGTGTTAGAGCCTCTTTTTTTCTCTCTCTCTCTCTCTCTCTCTCTCTCTCTCTTCTCTCTCTCTCTGTCTCTTTCTCTCTCTCTCTCTCCACACCCCTTTCTCTATGTGGGGCCAACCACAGGGCTCTGAGTGCTCCTCTGTGGGGGCGAGTGTTGGCACGGGAGAGGAGAACAGGAAGAGAGGAGAAGAGGAGACCGCTAGGGTCATTGAAGAGAGAAGATAAAAGCGATGGATTAGGAAGGAGAGGAGATGGAAGGAGAAAGGAAACGAGGGGTGAAGAGGAGCAGGGAAAGCGAGAGCAAAGGAGAGACTGAGAGGAGCGGAGGAGAGAGCAGGGGAGGTCCACCCCCATGGAGCTGCTGTTCAGAGTTGATCCAGGGATCAGAACCACTAAGATCAGCCAGAGGGAGGAAAGAGGAGCCTTGACTTGATCTTTATGGACACGAGTGGAAGAAAACAAACTGCAACCATAGTTCCCATAGTCTACATTGGGGGGTCTCAAGCCAATGATTCCTTCCTATGGGATCTTGTGTTTGTGTGTGTGCGCCTTCAGAAATGCGTTTGTTTGCTCAAGAACTTTATTTACATTTGCAGGCGTTTTTTGGACGCGCTAAATTGATTCCAGATTCATTCCTGGGTCCTGTCCGTCAGCTACACCACAGTCCACAAACACTCTGCTTGGTTGTGTGCCCCACTCCTCGCCACTCCCTCCCTCACCACCAGGGTGCCACACAGCAGCCATTTTGGGGAGAAAGTCTTGTGTGTGTGTGTACCCTCATCACCCAGTTTACCACAGCTCTATGCCTCAGACTGGAAACGTGTCAGGTGCCCTTTAGATCTAGTGCTTAGACGCTTGTACTTCTTGAACACTTTTATCAGTATGAATGAATTCAAATATTATTATAATCAAAAATATAAAACAAATCTGTTTATTTGGAGGGATACAGAACTTGCACAAAGGGGACATAACAGGACTCAGGGAAATCATGTGGCAGGATGGGAGCAGCTCTAGTGTGCTGTCAGACAAGCCTAGGCTGTCACTCTCTAGTCTCACCGGGGCAGGAATGTATTCACAGTGTGTCTGTTACTATGGCTCAGTAGCATTTGTTTACAGGTCTGGATTAACCAGCTGTATTTCCGGTTCTGTTTACATCAGTGGAGGATGAGTGAGCAAGAATCAGGCTAAAAAGGGTTGGGATGTTACTGTCTTTGTACAGAATGGTGAGGGGCATATCTGAGAGGTAAGACAATGTGCTTTAAATGCCCCATCAGGTGAAGTAGTGTAGACCTCCAGCTCCCCCGCCCCGCTGTGTCCGTGGGAGGGTCAGCGGAGTGTCTCTGGTCCTGGACACACCCCTGGGTCTCCCAGCATCCTGACACACCCATCTCCCTTCTCTCAGTGGACTGCACTGTGAGAGTCTCCCTCTTCCTACGCCTCTCTTATTTCTCTCTCTGTTTCTCCTTCTCTCTCTCTCGCTCTCTCCCTCTTTCTGTCCTCCCCTCTCTCCCTGTCTTCTCCTGATAAACACTACCATTGTTGCATCTCTCCAGAACCCGCCCCAGCCGTCACACCCTCCCGACCCCTGACCCAGGGTGTCAGCGCCAGGCTTGGCGGTGCTGCTTTTTGCTTTGCTGATTTAGGGGCCTGCGCACTGCTGCAGGAGCTCCCGCCCTGCAGCAGCCCCTGCAGCAGCCCCTGCAGCAGCCCCTGCCCTCAGCACAGAATCAGCTCTTTGGATGTTTGATTTGTTATAGTGTGTAGCTCTGCTGCTCTCCCCTGCTGGCTCCTGCTCTGCCTCTCCCCACCTCACACTGCAGCAGCCCCGGGTCTCTGCCTCTCTCATACTGCCTGTCTGTCTCGCTTTTTCTGTCATCCCACTGTAACTCAAAGCTATAAATACATGGGAGAAGATCTAATTTGTGTTTGTTGGAGAGGAAAGGGGATGAGAGGAGCGGAGGAAAGAACAAGGAAGGGGATGGTCATCCCCTTGCTGACACCACTTGGACTCAGCATTTTAATTAATAGGTGTTGACTTGCATTTGTCCCACAAAGCTGCCATTGAGAGTTTAATCAGGAATGTTGGCTTCCACTGCCTGGGGTGTACCTCTTCAGCAGAGCAAAAAAAATCTATTATCACTCAGTCATACCATTTGCCAGACTTTGGATACATTAACCCTCATGAACTCACTCCAACCCCCCTTGCTATCTGTTTTTTCTCTCTCTCTCCCACTTTCCCTCCCTCTCTTTCCTCTCTCTCTCTCTCTTGCTCTTTAGACTTCCCCTATGTCCCTCACCCTGCGTTATCTATCATATCTTTTCTTTTAACCTCGGAGCTGGCCTTGCTCATCTTATCTCCTCTCCTCCACTCTCTCTTTGAACATGTTTCTTTCACTTTCTGTCCCTCCCTCGCCTCGTGGTTGACCCTTTTTACACTGGAGGATTCTTCCTGTCCATCTTCTACTGCTTTTAATACCCATCTTCTTATCTCTTCCCCTGCAGTGCCCCCTCTCTTCCTCTCTCTCTTCCTCTGTCTGTCCCTCTCCCTTTCTCCCTCCTCTCTGTCTCTCTCTCTCTCTCTCTCTCTCTGCCCCTCCCTGCCTTGCCCTCAGTGTGTGGAGGTGTGGAAGGGCTCCTGAGGTGGTGAGGCTGGTGTTCGGAGCTGGGTCAGTGCCTGCAGCTCCAGAATGGGCCTCCTCCGGCCCGCTCGTTTGTCTTGGCCCGCTGTTCCCCGCCTCTCAGAGTGCCCCTGTGGTCAGTCCATGGGCGTGGAGGCAGACACTCAGATTCCCGCTTGCCCGTAGACACCCCACTGCACTCCTAGCACCTCGCTCTCTGCTCACAGCCCTACACACTCACATCTACACCTCTCTACATCCCCTATGTTGTCTCCTCTCCTCTATCCTCTCCTCTTTCCTCCTCTCCTATACCCTCTCCTCTCTCCTATACCCTCTCCTCCTCCCCTACACCCTCTCTTCCTCCCCTATACCCTCTCCCCTGTCCTCCTTCCCTATACCCTCTCCTCTCTCCTCCTCTCCTATACCCTCTCCTCTCTCCTCCTCTCCTATACCCTCTCCTCTCTCCTATACCCTCTCCTCCTCCCCTACACCCTCTCTTCCTCCCCTATACCCTCTCCCCTCTCCTCCTCTCCTATACCCTCTCCTCCTCTCCTATACCCTCTCCTCTCTCCTCCTCCCCTATACCCTCTCCACTCTCCTCCTCCCCTATACCCTCTCCACTCTCCTCCTCCCCTATACCCTCTCTCCTCCTCCCCTATACCCTCTCCTCTCTCCTCCTCTCCTATACCCTCTCCTCTCTCCTATACCCTCTCCTCCTCCCCTACACCCTCTCTTCCTCCCCTATACCCTCTCCCCTCTCCTCCTCTCCTATACCCTCTCCTCCTCTCCTATACCCTCTCCTCTCTCCTCGTCCCCTATACCCTCTCCACTCTCCTCCTCCCCTATACCCTCTCCTCTCTCCTCCTCCCCTATACCCTCTCCTCTCTCCTCCTCCCCTATACCCTCTCCTCTCTCCTCCTCTCCTATACCCTCTCCTCCTCCCCTACACCCTCTCCTCCTCCCCTACACCCTCTCCTCTCTCCTCCTCTCCTATACCCTCTCCTCCTCCCCTATACCCTCTCCTCTCTCCTCCTCCCCTATACCCTCTCCTCTCTCCTCCTCCCCTATACCCTCTCCTCTCTCCTCCTCCCCTATACCCTCTCCTCTCTCCTCCTCCCCTATACCCTCTCCTCTCTCCTCCTCTCCTCTAGCCTCTCCTCTCTCCTATACCCTCTCCTCCTCCCCTACACCCTCTCTTCCTCCCCTATACCCTCTACCCTCTCCTCTCTCCTATACCCTCTCCTCCTCCCCTACACCCTCTCTTCCTCCCCTATACCCTCTCCCCTCTCCTCCTCTCCTATACCCTCTCCTCCTCTCCTATACCCTCTCCTCTCTCCTCCTCCCCTATACCCTCTCCACTCTCCTCCTCCCCTATACCCTCTCCTCTCTCCTCCTCCCCTATACCCTCTCCTCTCTCCTCCTCCCCTATACCCTCTCCTCTCTCCTCCTCTCCTATACCCTCTCCTCTCTCCTATACCCTCTCCTCCTCCCCTACACCCTCTCTTCCTCCCCTATACCCTCTCCCCTCTCCTCCTCTCCTATACCCTCTCCTCCTCTCCTATACCCTCTCCTCTCTCCTCCTCCCCTATACCCTCTCCTCTCTCCTCCTCTCCTATACCCTCTCCTCTCTCCTATACCCTCTCCTCCTCCCCTACACCCTCTCCTCTCTCCTCCTCTCCTATACCCTCTCCTCCTCCCCTATACCCTCTCCTCTCTCCTCCTCCCCTATACCCTCTCCTCTCTCCTCCTCCCCTATACCCTCTCCTCTCTCCTCCTCCCCTATACCCTCTCCTCTCTCCTCCTCCCCTATACCCTCTCCTCTCTCCTCCTCTCCTCTAGCCTCTCCTCTCTCCTATACCCTCTCCTCCTCCCCTACACCCTCTCTTCCTCCCCTATACCCTCTACCCTCTCCTCTCTCCTATACCCTCTCCTCCTCCCCTACACCCTCTCTTCCTCCCCTATACCCTCTCCCCTCTCCTCCTCTCCTATACCATCTCCTCCTCTCCTATACCCTCTCCTCTCTCCTCCTCCCCTATACCCTCTCCACTCTCCTCCTCCCCTATACCCTCTCCTCTCTCCTCCTCCCCTATACCCTCTCCTCTCTCCTCCTCCCCTATACCCTCTCCTCTCTCCTCCTCTCCTATACCCTCTCCTCTCTCCTATACCCTCTCCTCCTCCCCTACACCCTCTCTTCCTCCCCTATACCCTCTCCCCTCTCCTCCTCTCCTATACCCTCTCCTCCTCTCCTATACCCTCTCCTCTCTCCTCCTCCCTTATACCCTCTCCACTCTCCTCCTCCCCTATACCCTCTCCTCTCTCCTCCTCCCCTATACCCTCTCCTCTCTCCTCCTCCCCTATACCCTCTCCTCTCTCCTCCTCCCCTATACCCTCTCCTCTCTCCTCCTCCCCTCTAGCCTCTCCTGTTTTCTGCCTCCGATCCTCTTCTTCTCCCAGCTTTCACGTATCATCCCAAAAAAGGACATGGCTGTCAAGTCACGTGATCATTACCGTCTCCGAGGGAATATAGCCAAAGCTTTACACAACAAGGCAATAAACCTTTTTACACAGACCGCCTCCCAACGCCAGCATTCCGCCTGTTTGTTCAAATGCCTCTAGTATTGTTCCCACAGCATATTTACAATCACCCCCCTCCATGCAAATATGTTGTGACATGAGCATAGGGAAGCTAGAGTTTCTACAACCTTTCTGAATATTATATTCAAGGGAATCAATTGATCTATGGTAGGCAGGAGTAGACGCTGGATAAAATATTAGCCTAACTTACAAGGCGTTATAAGATCTTCTAAACTTACAAAGCTGGGAAATCTTGA